>NC_135235.1:377963078-378263078 GCF_051348905.1 Ranitomeya variabilis | reverse complement strand
GAGCGTGCAGACCTGTAACCTCCCAGCCATCTGGGACAGATTATATAGGAGCGTGCAGACCTGTAACCTCCCGGCCATCGGGGACAATGCAGAGTATATAGTAGCGTGCAGACCTGTAACCTCCCGGCCATCTGAGACAGATTGTATAGGAGCGTGCAGACCTGTAACCTCCCGGCCATCGGGGACAGTGTAGAGTGTATAGTAGCGTGCAGACCTCTAACCTCCCGACCATCGGGGACAGTGTAGAGTGTATAGTAGCATGCAGACCTGTAACCTTCCGGCCATCGGGGACAGTGCAGTGTATAGTAGAGTGCAGACCTGTAACATCCCGGCCATCGGGGACAGTGCAGAGTGTATAGTAGCATGCAGACCTGTAAACTCCCGACCATCGGGGACAGTGGAGAGTGTATACTAGAGTGCAGACCTGTAACCTCCCGACCATCGGGGACAGTGCAGAGTGTATAGGAGCGTGCAGACCTGTAACCTCCCGGCCATCGGGGACAGATTGTATAGAAGCGTGCAGACCTGTAACCTCTCGGCCATCGGGGACAGATAGTATAGGAGCGTGCAGACCTGTAACCTCCCGGCCATCGTGACAGATTGTATAGGAGCGTGCAGACCTGTAACCTCCCGGCCATCGGGGACAGATTGTATAGGAGCGTGCAGACCTGTAACCTCCTGGCCATCGGGGAAAGATTGTATAGGAGCGTGCAGACCTGTAACCTCCCGGCCATCGGGGACAGATTGTATAGGAGCGGGCAGATCTGTAACCTCCCGGCCATCGGGGACAGTGTAGATGAGCGTGCAGACCTGTAACCTCCTGGCCATCGGGGACAGAGTGTATAGGAACGTGCAGATCTGTAACCCCTCTGAGCTCTCTTGTGAGTAAGCTTTATTGATTGGAAACGCCTTTAAAATTCCAATTACACATTTATAGGTAGTACATATTTTTGGCCTATACTGCTAGGTTTGACAGACTGGCCAAGAAGGCCATGGAGTCGGTAAGTCGAACCTCCGACCCCTCAATTTCTCTGACTCCGACCCCACAACACTGCGTCACTACTGAGCAAAGGGCAGCACAGATTCATCTCCACTAAAAGCTGAGATCAGGGACAGAACAGACATTTTTTGGACATTTCCCTGACTCCGACCTCACAGCACTGCCTCACTACTGAGCATGTACATAAAGGGCAGCACAGATTCATCTCCACTAAAAGCTGAGATCAGGAACAGAACCGACATTTATAGGACATTTCCCTGACCCCACAGCACTGCCTGACTACTGAGCATGTACATAAAGGGCAGCACAGATTCATCTCCTCTAAAAGCCGAGATCAGGAACATAACTTTCTCTAATTCTTCTGAAAAAAAATTATAGCACATCCTGCATTGAACTACGGTACCAATTTATTATACACTGCGTGCAGAATTATTAGGCAAGTTGTTTTTTGGATCACATGATACTTTTTATACATGTTGTCCTACTCCAAGCTGTTCAGGCTTGAGAGCCAACTACCAATTAAGTAAATCAGGTGATGTACATCTCTGTAATGAGGAGGGGTGTTGTCTAATTACATCAACACCCTATATAAGGTGTGCTTAATTATTAGGCAACTTTCTTTCCATTGGCAAAATGGGTCAAGTGAGATGTCTTGCAGAGGGATGCAGCAGTGTTGAAATTGCCAAACTTTTGAAGCTTGATCACCGAGCAATCAAGCGTTTCATGGCAAATAGCCAACAGGGTCACAAGAAGCGTGTTGGGCAAAAAAGGCGCAAAATAACTGCCCATGAATTGAGGAAAATCAAGCGTGAAGCTGTCAAGATGCCATTTGCCACCAGTTTTGCCATATTTCAGAGATGCAACGTTACTGGAGTATCAAAAAGCACAAGGTGTGCCATACTCAGGGACATGGCCAATGTAAGAAAGGCTGAAAAACTACCACCTTTGAACAAGAAACATAAGATGAAACTTCAAGACTGGGCCAAGAAATATCCTAAGACTGACTTTTCAAAGGTTTTATGGACTTATGAAATGAGAGTGACTCTTGATGGGCCAGACCCTGGATCAGTAAAAGGCAGAGAGCTCCACTCCAACGCCAGCAAGGTGGAGGTGGGGTACTGGTATGGGCTGGTATCATCAAAGATGAACTTGTGGGGCCTTTTTGGGTTGAGGATGGAGTGAAGCTCAACTCCCAGACCTACTGCCAGTTTTTGGAAGACAACTTCTTCAAGCAGTGGTACGGGAAGATGTCGGATCGTTCAAGAAAAACATGATTTTCATGCAGGACAATGCTCCATCACATGCCTCCAACTACTCCACAGCGAGGCTGGCCAGTAAAGGTCTCAAAGAAGAAAAAATAATGACATGGCCCCCTTGTTCACCTGATCTGAACCCCATAGAGAACCTGTGGTCCCTCATAAAATGTGAGATCTACAGGGAGGGAAAACAGTACACCTCTCGGAACAGTGTCTGGGAGGCTGTGGTGGCTGATGCATGCAATGTTGATCGTAAACAGATCAAGCAACTGACAGAATCTATGGATGGAAGGCTGTTGAGTGTCATCATAAAGTTAGGTGGCTATATTGGTCACTAATTTTTTTTGGTTTTGTTTTTGCATGTCAGAAATGTTTATTTCTAAATTTTGTGCAGTTATATTGGTTTACCTGGTGAAAATAAACAAGTGAGATGGGAATATATTTGGTTTTTATTAAGTTGCCTAATAATTCTGCACAGTAATAGTTACCTGCACAGTAATAGTTACCTGCACAAACAGATATCCTCCTAAGATGGCCAAATCTAAAAAAAAAAAAAAAAATTACAAATTACTCCAACTTCCAAAAATATTAAGCTTTGATATTTGAGTCTTTTGGGTTGATTGAGAACATAATTGTTGATCAATAATGAAAATAATCCTCTGAAATACAACTTGCCTAATAATTCTGCACGCAGTGTATAATTTAGGAGTCTGTCCATTTTATACCGACTCCACCAAAATGGACACCATTTCTCACTTTCTCCCTGAGGGCAAAGTATTAGTTGATTTCTTCGCCATTGTTTTGCAAGTCCTTATACCAAAAGCTAGTGCATTTCCAGCCGCCAGCCCCCCCTACCCAAATTAACACTAATAGGGCAGCTTTTAATAGTTAACTGTATGTATTTTGGCCTAAAAACAATTTTTTGCCTCTGAGCTTCATTGCAAACTTTGCACCATTTTGCTCTTACAGACTATTTGTTTCCCTTCACATTGAACTTTTAAGGGATCTTGTCACCAGGTAAAACACTAATAACATGCCTAGATGGTACATGGGATTATCTGCAGATATGGCTGATGCCCGCACTTAGTTGAACGCTGCAGAGAGAAGATGAACTTCAAAGCTCCCTGCAGTGTTCCGGTCTCAGTCACAGGGCCAGCACTGGTTCTGTCACCACTCCTGCTGTAGAGAACAGCGGCTGTAACCTCACCCCCCCTGGCCTTGACTGACAGCTGGACCCAATGCAGAGCCACTGTCTGCAGGTTTATAGTGTGTTTTTTCTGCTGACCGGTTCCCTTTAATGTGGTCTGTGGCTCTGCTGATTTATGACCACAAACCACATTAAAGTTGATCTGTGATTTGTGGTACTTAGGCCATGGATCTGCTTTTCTAGCTTGATAACATGGTGAGATGTGTGCAAGGCATAATGGAAGCTTTCAGAGTCTATTATTTTGGGCCTGTCATGTTTCTACACAGTATACCTCCTTATGTGTATGGTCCCATCAGCCACAGCCCATATACAGTACTTGTTATCTTCTCCATGTCGATACCTTGACACAATCTCCTGAAGGCCACTCTCATCCCCTGGTACCGTTCCCCATTCCCCTTGTCCATTTATTGTTAGTACATGTTCCCTAATGACATCCTCAGTTCATACTGTTTCATATAGCACATGTCGCTCATCATTATGTGCAGGGGAAATGCACTGGAATATGATGGACATTACCTTCCTTAGAAGCAACAGCTGTCTAATTATAAACTATATGTTCCCAAAATAAAGCCTGCTAGATTCTCCCTCAGCCGATCGTGTTGCCTAGCTATATAAAAATAGACACAAATTCAGTTTCTATTCACACACACACTCAGTAATGCTCAAGTGTTTAAGGCATATGTGGGAAAAATGCTGCAAAATAAGAATGCTTTCATAAATAGAAGTGTTATGTTTATTTTTATAAAAGAACAAAAGAGAAATCTAAATTTCATCAATATTTGGTGATCGACCATTGTTTCTAAACGGCATCAATTCTTCTTGGCACACAGTTTTTCAAGGAACTCGGCAGGAGGTTGTTCCAAACGTCTTGGAGAACTAACCACAGATCTTCTGTGTTTCAGTCTTGTGAAGAACCTTCTGTCTCTTCATCTAATCCCAGACAGACTGGATGATGTTGAGATCAGGGCTCTATGGGAGCCATATCATTGTTTTGGATCATTGTCCAGCTGCAGAAAGAATTAGGAGCCAATCAGATGCTTTTTTGATGGTATTATAGGATGGATTGGGATCTGCTTGTATTTCTCTGCTAGAGGCGCCATTATCCTGACCAAATCCCCAACTCCATTTGTCCTTGCAAGGAACCTCCACTATGCTTTTCTGTTGTCTACAGACGCTCATTATAGTACCGCTCTCTAGTTAATACACTGCCTTCTGTTTTAGCCAAATCTTTCACACTATGATGAAATCCAGAGAACCTGCTGCAATTTTTCTGCACCCCAGTACCTATGTTTTCCTGTATACACTGAGTGCAGAATTATTAGGCAATTAGAATTTTTTATTAATTTTATTACTGAACAACTCCAGTGCGGTCAGTGCAAAGGGTCTATAAACCTGACTATTTCAAAAACTGAGGGTTTGCCTTTCTTAGGAGAAGCTCCATGTGTGCAGAATTATTTAGCAACTATTATTGTTCGTAATTATGTAATTAAATGAAAACGTACATTGTCCATTTGCGTTGTTTATTTTCATCTGTTAAAGTGAGAATAATAACTAGACAACTCAATGTACAAAAATCCGTTTCTGACACTTCTAAAAAATGATTGATTATAGCCATCATTCTCTTCACTGACATTCATAAGCCTTCTATCCATGGAGTCTGTCGATTTCTAAGCAACCACAGCTCACCGACTCTGATCAGAAAAGTGTCTGGTCTCCTTCACTGTAAATCTATCATATATGAAGAGCCCACAAGTTCTCAATTAGGTTTAGGTCAGATGAGAAAGGGGATGTATCCTTATTCTTTCATATTTAAGGCCTTTACTGGCAGCCGAGCATTGGAGACTTCGATGCTACGAAAGAGCATTGTCTTGCAGAAATATTATGGTTTTCTTGAATGATGCAGACTCTTTCCTCTATCATTGCTTCAAGAATGCTTCTAAAACTTGGCAGATATGATTTTGTTTCCATCTTCAATCAAAAAAGGTCCAACTACCTCATCTTTAATAATACCAGCTAATAACAGTACCCCTCCTCCACCTGAACGGAATTAGTAAGATTAGTGAAGTGATGGGCTTTACTAAAGAGATCTTTTAAAAAATATACTTAAAAACGTTGGGGCTAGGTATTAGTCGGATCATCCGTGGTAGTGTATTCCAGAAAACTGGCACAGTACAAGAGAAATCACGAAGATAAAGTTATGAGTGTCAGGGATCCCGCAAGTAACTACTGCCGGGAGGCTTCTCACCACAGTAAGGGAGCCCAGAGCAGAACGGCGGAGAACTCAGTGGGTAGCAAGCAGGACCTAAACCATATGACAGAGGGGAGTGGACAATGGCAGAGCCAGTCGCCGGGGTGCAAAGGAGGCGAATGGCGCAGGAGAGTAGTCAAACGTGCTGAGGTCAATAACTGGGAGATAAGCGATGTACTGGAGGATGAGACAAAAGAAAAGTCAGGTGGAAGCCGGAGGTCAGAAAGCCGAGTAAGCGAATGACTAGAAACACAAAGCAGAGAAGCTGAGAGAATCAAACAACATGCACATGCACACAAGGGGGTCAGGCACACAGACAGAACAAAAGTATAACTGACAGAGAATCCTAGTCCATAGTGGGTATAAATATCCCTCTCAGATCCAAAAGGAGGCCACAACAAGTAATCCTGAGAGGGCAGGGCATTAACTCTGTCCAAACCATGACAGTGAGGTTTAGATTGGATATTAGTCTTAGATCAGTTGCAGAATAGAGAGCACAGGTAGGGTGATAGACAGAAATGAGGGAGGAGATATAGGGAGGTGGAGAGCTTTGTGGGTGAGAGAAGTTTGTATTGTATTCTGTAGCAAATGGGCAACCCGTGCAGCTGCAGGACAGAAGTACAACCCTTAGAGGGAGACAGATAAGTAGAGAGTTGCAGTAATCCAGTTGAGAATAAATAACAGCAACAGTAAGGCTATGTTCACATGTTGCGTTTTTGCTGCGGGTTTTTTATGCCAATTTTAACCCCTTCACGACATATGCCACACATGTACTGCTCATGTCATGTCTCACCTTTTGATGTGAGCCCACATCTTTTTTGGCACATGTCAGCTGTTTTGAACAGTTGACATGTGCCCTTAAGAGCTGCGGGTGGAATCGCGATCCACTTGCGGCTGTTAACCTGGTAAATACAGCTGTCAATCTGAAAGCAGCATTTAATGTGATTGCGCCGGAAGCACGTCACTAATCCCGCCCATCGGCGCCCGTATCACATG
Organism: Ranitomeya variabilis; assembly: GCF_051348905.1. Classification (NCBI taxonomy): domain Eukaryota; kingdom Metazoa; phylum Chordata; class Amphibia; order Anura; family Dendrobatidae; genus Ranitomeya; species Ranitomeya variabilis. The sequence goes on along the minus strand of NC_135235.1, from coordinate 378,256,371 downwards.
ACCACCTGTCGCCGATGGGTTGGCATGACAACCCGGGGTCTGCAGCAGACCCCTGTTGTTGTCTTTGCCACATTTCTAGGAGTGCCGCCCAGCGGTCAGCGCTCATAGCAAGTGAGCATTTCTGCTACACCCAGGCAATCTGAGCATCGCCTGTGTGTAGCACAAGCGATCGGATGATCGCAGCTTCTAATCTCCCATGGACACTATTTAAGTTAAAAGTTTAAAAAAATATATATATAAAAAAAGTATAAGGGTATGTTTCCACGTTCAGGAAACGCTGCGTGTTTGACGCTGCGTAGAGCCGTAGCGTCAAACACACAGGGTCCAGATGTTACAGCATAGTGGAGGGGATTTCATGAAATCCCGTCTCCACTATGCGGTAAAACACGCAGGCGGCAGACCCACGTAAACGGACATGCGGCGCGTCTTTTCAGAACGCAGCATGTCTGTTTACAAAGCGGCGACGCTCCGTCGCCGCCCAGTAAATTTACCATAGACTATCATTAGATGCGATAAAATTGCATCTAATGATTAGTCACATGCGTAGAAACTGCGTACACGTGACCAGGAGTTATCTCCGGTCACTAGTCTGGTTCTCGCAAACAGTTGATCAGCTGATTGTGAAAACGCTGTAGTGTAGGTGATCGCTGGAGAGTTATCTCCGGCAATCATCTACAGGCTCTGCTACATCTAGATGTCAGGCATCCAGATGTAGCAGAGCTGGACTTGTCTAGACTGTGTGCACATACAACATACACCATGCGACATACGGCGACATGCAACACGCAGCATACTGTACATACATACAGAACATGCAACATTCATAACATACATACAATACATACATATAGACATGCAGTACATTAAACATAGAGTACATACTCACCATCAACTTGATACCCGAACCCATTGTCATCTGTAACAAATTCTAAAGCAAACAATATACTCCCTGATCCGCAGATATCCAATTAAAACGAGTGTCCCACGACGATCTCCCGTGGAGAGCAGCAGCATCAGCTGATGCGACCGCTCTCCAGGGGCTCCAGGAATACAATGATGGAAGGTATCCTTCCACACTGTATTCCTCCGCCACTGTAAAAAATAGTCCCTAGTCTCACTTGTGGCTCTGCTGTGTGAGAAAGTTCCCACGCAGCAATGCCTTAAAGGGAACCTGTCACCATGTTTTTGGAAGATGGGATAAAAATAGCGTTAAATAGGGGCAGAGGTGGGCGTTACATTAGTGTGTTTGTTATGCGTTTATTACCCACCTAAGTTGCCGAAATACCTTTGCAAAGTCTCCGTTTTCGCCTGTCAATCAGGCTGGTCTGGTCAGATGGGCGTTGTCTTCCCCCAGATTTTGCGTAGTTTTCCGTTGGTGGCGTAGTGGTGTGCGCATGCCCAAGGTCCCGAATCCTCTGCCAGGGGATTTCAAAGAGCGCGGTGTCCGTTATTGCATTGGTGATCGGTGGGCGCGGCCATCTTCCTTTGGCCGCGCGTGCGCAGAAGCGGCGCTCTGCTGGCCGCGGCATCAGGAAAATGGCCGCGGGATGCCGCGCGTGCGCAGATGGATATCGCGGCGGCCATTTTCCTGAAGCCGCGGCCAGCAGAGCGCCGCTTCTGCGCACGCGCGGCCAAAGGAAGATGGCCGCGCCCACCGATCACCAATGCAATAACGGACACCGCGCTCTTTGAAATCCCCTGGCAGAGGATTCGGGACCTTGGGCATGCGCACACCACTACGCCACCAACGGAAAACTAAACAAGATCTGGGGGAAGACACCACGCCCATCTGACCAGACCAGCCTGATTGACAGGCGAAAACGGAGACTTTGCAAAGGTATTTCGGCAACTTAGGTGGGTAATAAACGCATAACAAACACACTAATGTAACGCCCACCTCTGCCCCTATTTAACGCTATTTTTATCCCATCTTCCAAAAACGTGGTGACAGGTTCCCTTTAAAGTGAGACTCTGAACTAAGGTAACCTCAGTGCCATTGTCTCCTGTCAGTGTGTCACTGAAGGCCCTGTAGAGCAGTGACATCACCCGATGTCACTGTTCTATAGGGGAGATCGTCGTGGGACACTCGTTATTAATTGGACTACAGCGGAAAGTAAGTATACGGTTGGTTTATTATTTTAATTTTTTATGCAGGCGATCGAGTATGGTAAGTATGGTAAAATTAAGAATATTAAAATACTTTTTTCTGGCTGTGTTTTTATTTTTTTTAACCCTTTCACTACTCTAGGATTAATAATGGATAGGCGTCTTATTGACGCCTCTCCATTATTAACCAGGCTTAATGTCACCTTACAATAGCAAGGTGACATTAACCCTATTACCCCATATCCCACCCCTACAGGGGAGTGGGAAGAGAGGGGCTAAGTGCCGGAATTGGCGCATCTTACTGATGCGCCATTTCTGGGGCAGCTGGGGGCTGGTATTTGTAGCTGGGGGGGGGGGCAATACCCATGGCCCCTCTCTAGGCTATGAATATCAGCCCGCAGCTGTCTGCGTAGCCTTTCTGGCTATAAAATATAGGGGACCCCATGTCATTTTTTGGGGGGGTCCCTTTAATTTAATAGCCAGTAAAGGATATGCAGACAGCTGCGGGCTGATATTCATAGCCTGGGAGGGGCCATGGGTATTACCCCCTTCCCAGGCTACAAATATTGGCCCCCAGCCGTCTTGCGTTTAAGGCCGGCATCAATACCCGGCACTGCCGCTGGCACTCGGGACCGGAGCGTTCAGCTGCATAGAAATACATGCAACCGCACGCTCCGCTTCCGAGTGCCGGTGGCAGTGCCCGGGTATTGAAGCGAGAGACTTGTGTGAGTTTCTCGCGAGTGTGACTCCGGCCTAACGCAGATTTCGTGTGTCTGTCTTTATTTAAGGCTGGGATCAAAAATGCGAGAAACTCGGACGAGTCTCGCAACTTAATACCCGACACTGGCGCCGGCACTCGGGAGTGGAGAGTGCGGCTGCACAGAAATACATGCAGCTGCACGCTCCGCACACGAGGGCCGGCGGCAGTGGCGGGTATTAAAATGCGAGACTCGTCCGAGTTTCTCGCTTGTGTGATCCATCTATCGTATCTATCTATCGTATCTCTCAATCATCTGTTTATCTATTATCTATCATATCGATCTATTATCTATCAATATATCTATCAATATATCTATATAGAGATATATTTATAGATAGATATATCGGTAGATAAGACACATATATCGATAGATAGATACCATAGATAAATACAATAGATGGATCCATAGATAGATACGATAGATAGACAGATACGATAGATATGTATCGTATCTATCTATCTATCTATCTATCTATCTATCTATCTATCTATCTATCTATCTATCTGTGTGTGTGTATATTCTTCAATGAAGTATGTAAATGAAGAGGTTGGACAAGAAATGACAGCACATTTCTCTTTTTTTTTGTATATCTTTATTGAGCTTACAAAAGCACACACAAATCCGCATCAAAAAACGCATGAAAATGCAGGTGACCTGCCAGTGACTTCAGGTGCAGATTTGGTGCAGATTTTACCTGCGTCAAATCCTGAGCAAATCCTGATGCAATCCGGAACGTGGACACATACCCTAAAAGTTCAAATAACCCCCCCATTCAAAGAAAAAAACACATATTTGGTATCGATGCATTCAGAATCGCCCGATCTATCAATATGAAAAAATAATTAATCCAACTGGTAAACGGCGTAGAAAAAATGCCAGAATTAGTTTTTTTGGTCGCCGCAACATATAATTAAAATGCAATAATGGATGATCAAAAGTTCGTATCTACACCAAAATGGTATCAATAAAAACGTCAGCTCGGCATGCAAAAAAAAAGCCCTCATCCAACCACAGATCATGAAAAATAGAAATGCTACAGGTCTCAGAAAATGACGCCATTTTTTTTTTTTTTTAACTTTGATATTTTTTTTTTCACCACTTAAAAAAGAACTTATACATGTGTGGTATCTATGAACTTGTAATGACCTGGAGAATCATAATGGCAGGTCAGTTTTAGCATTTGCTGGGCATGGTAAACAACCCAAAAAATAGTTGTGGAATTGAACTTTTTTTGCAATTTCTCCGCACTTGGAATTTCTTACCCGTTTTCCAATACTTGGTATGGTAAAACCAATGGTGTCAATCAAAAGTACAACTCGTCCCGCAAAAAATCAAGCCCTCACATGGCCATTTTGAAGGAAAAATAAACTGGTTATGGCTCTGGGAAGAAGGGGAGTGAAAAACAGACACGCAAAAATGAAAATGGGCTGCGGCATGAAGGGGTTAAGCTGCATTTTACAGTACCAGTACAAGCTATGAGATTTCAGGAATATGCACACATATTGTTGTTTTTTTCCTGACTGATGTGGAAAACTGCTGCATTTTTGAAAGAAGCAGAATGTCACTTCTTTTCAGCATTTTTTCATTTTGTGCAAAAAACGCAGGTATCAGGTTTTGCTGTGTTTTTGGTGCAAGCGGGGATCTGCGCTAGCGGGATCGGCAAACGCGATCCCTATAGATACATTGCGTTAGCGCAATCCGCTAGTGCTATGCGCTTAACGGATTGCCCTAACGCAATGTGAACCTAGCCTTAGTAGAGGGAGTAAATGTGAAAAGTTCAGTTTTGGAGAGATTCAGTTTCAGATAAAGGGAGAACATGATGTTAGACTACTTTCACACATCAGATTTTTGCCGTTAAGCAGGATCCGTTTTTGTTTTGTTTTTTTGTTTGTTTTTTTTTTAAATGAACATCGGGGGACAGAGTTTGAACCTCCTGTTCCGGGGAAAAGAGGGGAGAGAAAGAGCAGTGCAGTTCTGGCCAAAGGATGTTGTTTTATTTATTTTTTTCTGTTTTTTTTTTTTAGTAAAGGGGTTATGGTGGCATGTTTGAATGAAGAGGGAAAGATACCAGAAGAAAGAGTGAGGGTAAATATTTTAGTTAGGTGGGCAGTGACAGCCGGGGAGAGGGTTTGAAGGAGATATGAGGGAATATGGTGACTAGTGCAGGTTGTAGAGCGAGAGGAAGCGAGGAGCCTGATAACTTCTTCTGTAACAACAGGTTTAAAGGTGGAAAGTGAGCTTGAGCTGTGGGAGGGAAGGGGATCCAGGCTTTGAGGGGAGATTGTGCAAAAATATCCTGACAGATATGGTTGATTTTGTTTCTAGGAATTAAGTGGCCAGATTGTCAGCGCTCAAGTTGGTGATGGGGGGACTGTCCTTTAAGGCTCAGGAGGGAGTGAAAAGTGTCAGTCATTTTAGATTGTTTTCTAGTGATGTAGGTGGTGAAGTAGACTTGTTGGGCCAGATGCAGAGTGGAGTTATAACTTTTTGAGGAGGAACTTTTAGTGGTTGAAGTCACTTTGAGCAATGCTAGAAAAAACGTGTTTGCGGTGTGTTCCAGGATTACCATTGCTTGTGTTGGGTTGTTTTACATGTAGCAGGTACTTCTTCATCCACTCTGCAGTGTAGTATTATAATGTGATAATGCTGAATCTGGACCGGAGAGGGTGGAGATCAGAGCTAAAGATGACCTGTAGATTGTTCATTAGGTGCTGGTATTGTTGGCACATAGATTTTTGTATGTCTGGAAAGTGGGGGTGTCCTGGACTGGTGTTGTGAATTAGACTTTTTGGCTCCCTCTTGTGGTCACTAGTGGTATGACTCTGGGATTGTCTTTTTTCTGTTTGGCACTCACCTGGGTCGTTAGTCCAGGGGTGTCGCTATATTAACTTCCTGGATCCTTAGTCCAGTGCCTGGCATCGTTGTAATCAGATCCTTCTGTTGCTCCTGTCTGCTGGTCCTGGCTCTTGCAAAATTAAGCTAAGTCTTGCTTCTTTGTTTTTTGAGTTACTTGCTTTGCTACTATTTTTGTCCAGCTTGTACTAAATGTGATTTCTGACCTTGCTGGAAGCTCTAGGGGGCTGGTGTTCTCCCCCCGGCCGTTAGATGGTTTGGGGGTCCTTGAATATCCAGCGTGGATATTTTAATAGGGTTTTTGCTGACCATATAAGTCATGTTACTATATTCTGCTATTAGCTAGTGGGCCTCTCTTTGCTAAATACCTAGCTCATTCTTATGTTTGTCTTTTCCACTTACCTCACCGTTATTATTTGTTGGGGGCTTGTATCCAACTTTTGGGGTCTTTTCTCTGGAGGCAAGAAAGGTCTTTCTTTTCCCTTCTAGGGTTAGTTAGTTCTCCGGCTGGCGCGAGACGTCTAGAACCAACGTAGGCACGTTCCCCGGCTACTTCTATTTGTGGTGCTAGGATTAGATATATGGTCAGCCCAGTTACCACTGCCCTATGAGCTGGTTTTTTGTGTTTGCAGACTTGGTATTTATTCCTGAGACCCTCTGCCATTGGGGTCATAACAGTATGCCAGGCCAACATTGAATGTTTAATGCATTGCAGAAGTGGGATATAAGAAAGGAAATTCAGAATTTTTTTTTTTTTTTTTTCCCTCTCTTTCTCCCCTTTACCTCTGAGTGGCTTGAGCTTGCTGCAGACATGAATGTCCAGACCTTGATTACAAGTGTGGACCAGCTTGCTGCTCGTGTGCAAAGCATACAAGATTTTGTTACCAGTAGTCCTATGTCTGAACCTAAAATACCTATTCCTGAACTGTTTTCTGGAGACCGATTTAAGTTTAGGAATTTCAGGGATAATTGTAAATTGTTTCTATCTCTGAGACCCCATTCATCTGGAGACTCAGTTCAGCAAGTTAAAATTGTTATCTCTTTTTTACGGGGCGACCCTCAGGATTGGGCCTTCTCGCTAGCGCCAGGAGATCCGGCATTGGCAAATATTGATGCGTTTTTTCTGGCGCTTGGATTGCTTTACGAGGAACCCAATCTTGAGGTTCAGGCAGAAAAAGCCTTGCTGGCTATTTCTCAGGGCCAGGATGAAGCTGAAGTGTATTGCCAAAAATTTCGGAAATGGTCCGTGCTTACTCAGTGGAATGAGTGTGCTCTGGCCGCAAACTTCAGAAATGGCCTTTCTGAAGCCATTAAGAATGTGATGGTGGGTTTCTCCATTCCTACAAGTCTGAATGATTCCATGGCGCTGGCTATTCAAATTGACCGGCGTTTGCGGGAGCGCAAAACCGCTAATCCTCTGGTGGTGTTGTCTAAACAAACACCTGATTTGATGCAATGTGATAGAATTCAGACCAGAAATGAGCGGAAAAATCATAGACGTCAGAATGGGTTGTGTTTTTACTGTGGTGATTCTACACATGTTATATCAGCATGCTCTAAACGCCTAACAAGGGTTGTTAGTCCTGTCGCCATTGGTAATTTGCAACCTAAATTTATTTTGTCTGTGACTTTAATTTGCTCATTGTCCTCTTACCCTGTTATGGCGTTTGTGGATTCAGGTGCTGCCCTGAGTCTTATGGATCTGTCATTTGCCAAGCGCTGTGGTTTTGTTCTTGAGCCGTTGGTTAATCCTATCCCTCTGAGGAGTATTGATGCTACGCCATTGGCGGAAAATAAACCGCAGTTTTGGACACAGGTAACCATGTGCATGACTCCTGAACATCGGGAGGTGATTCGTTTTCTTGTTCTGCATAAAATGCATGATTTGGTCGTTTTGGGGTTGCCATGGTTACAGACTCATAATCCAGTCTTGGATTGGAAGGCAATGTCTGTGTCAAGTTGGGGCTGTCAGGGTATTCATGGTGATTCCCCGCCGGTGTCTATTGCTTCCTCTACTCCTTCGGAAGTTCCTGAGTATTTGTCTGATTATCAGGATGTGTTCAGCGAGTCCAGGTCCAGTGTTCTGCCTCCTCATAGGGACTGTGACTGTGCCATAGATTTGATTCCAGGTAGCAAATTTCCTAAGGGAAGACTATTTAATCTGTCTGTACCTGAGCATACCGCAATGCGTTCGTATATCAAGGAATCTCTGGAGAAGGGGCATATCCGTCCTTCCTCTTCCCCTCTTGGTGCGGGATTCTTTTTTGTGGCCAAGAAGGACGGATCTTTGAGACCTTGTATTGACTATCGGCTTTTGAATAAAATCACTGTTAAATTTCAGTATCCTTTGCCTCTGTTGTCAGACTTGTTTGCCCGAATTAAAGGTGCCAAGTGGTTCACCAAGATAGATCTTCGTGGTGCGTACAACCTTGTGCGCATTAAGCGAGGAGATGAATGGAAAACCGCGTTTAATACGCCCGAAGGTCATTTTGAGTACTTGGTGATGCCTTTTGGGCTCTCTAATGCTCCTTCAGTGTTTCAGTCCTTTATGCACGATATTTTCCGGAAGTATCTGGATAAATTTATGATCGTTTATCTGGATGATATTCTGTTTTTTTCTGATGACTGGGACTCGCATGTAGAGCAGGTCAGGATGGTGTTTCAGGTTTTGCGTGAGAATGCTTTGTTTGTTAAGGGCTCAAAGTGTCTCTTTGGAGTACAGAAGGTTCCCTTTTTGGGGTTTATTTTTTCCCCTTCTGCGGTGGAGATGGACCCAGTCAAGGTCCGTGCTATTCATGATTGGACTCAGCCCACGTCAGTTAAGAGTCTTCAGAAGTTCTTGGGTTTTGCTAACTTCTACCGTCGTTTTATTGCTAATTTTTCTAGCATTGCTAAACCTTTGACGGATATGACCAAGAAAGGTTCTGATGTTGCTAACTGGGCTCCTGCAGCCGTGGAGGCTTTCCAGGAGTTGAAGCGCCGGTTTACTTCGGCGCCTGTTTTGTGCCAGCCTGATGTCTCACTTCCCTTTCAGGTTGAAGTGGATGCTTCTGAGATTGGGGCAGGGGCCGTTTTGTCGCAGAGAGGCCCTGGTTGCTCTGTGATGAGACCTTGTGCCTTTTTCTCGAGGAAGTTTTCGCCTGCTGAGCGGAATTATGATGTTGGCAATCGGGAGTTGTTGGCCATGAAGTGGGCATTTGAGGAGTGGCGTCATTGGCTCGAGGGTGCTAAGCATCGTGTGGTGGTCTTGACTGATCACAAAAATTTGATGTATGTCGAGTCTGCTAAACGCCTGAATCCTAGACAGGCCCGCTGGTCATTGTTTTTCTCCCGTTTTGACTTTGTGGTCTCGTATTTACCAGGTTCAAAGAATGTGAAGGCTGATGCTCTTTCAAGGAGCTTTGTGCCTGACTCTCCGGGAGTCGCAGAACCTGTTGGTATTCTTAAAGAGGGAGTTATCTTGTCAGCCATTTCTCCGGATTTGCGACGTGTGTTGCAGAGATTTCAGGCTGGTAGACCTGACTCTTGTCCACCTGACAGACTGTTTGTTCCTGATAAGTGGACCAGCAGAGTCATTTCCGAGGTTCATTCCTCGGTGTTGGCAGGGCATCCGGGAATTTTTGGCACCAGAGATCTGGTGGCTAGGTCCTTTTGGTGGCCTTCCTTGTCACGGGATGTGCGGTCGTTTGTGCAGTCCTGTGGGACTTGTGCTCGAGCTAAGCCTTGCTGTTCGCGTGCCAGCGGGTTGCTCTTCCCCTTGCCTGTCCCGAAGAGGCCTTGGACACACATTTCCATGGATTTCATTTCAGATCTCCCGGTGTCTCAGGGCATGTCTGTCATCTGGGTGGTATGTGATCGCTTTTCTAAGATGGTCCATTTGGTACCTTTGCCTAAGCTGCCTTCCTCTTCCGATCTGGTTCCTGTGTTCTTTCAGAATGTGGTTCGTTTACACGGCATTCCTGAGAATATTGTGTCTGACAGAGGATCCCAGTTTGTTTCCAGGTTCTGGCGATCCTTTTGTGCTAGGATGGGCATTGAGTTGTCGTTTTCGTCTGCCTTTCATCCTCAGACTAATGGACAAACGGAGCGAACTAATCAGACTCTGGAGGCTTATTTGAGGTGTTTTGTTTCTGCGGATCAGGATGATTGGGTGACCTTCTTGCCGTTGGCTGAGTTTGTCCTTAATAATCGGGCTAGTTCCGCTACATTGGTTTCGCCATTTTTCTGCAACTCTGGTTTCCATCCTCGTTTTTCCTCGGGACATGTGGAGCCTTCTGACTGTCCTGGGGTAGATTCTGTGGTGGATAGGTTGCAGCAGATCTGGAATCATGTGGTGGACAACTTAAAGTTGTCACAAGAGAAGGCTCAGCGTTTTGCCAACCGCCGCCGCGGTGTGGGTCCCCGACTTCGTGTTGGGGATTTGGTATGGCTGTCTTCTCGATTTGTTCCTATGAAGGTCTCCTCTCCTAAATTTAAGCCTCGCTTCATCGGTCCTTACAAGATATTGGAAATCCTTAATCCTGTGTCCTTTCGCTTGGATCTTCCTGTGTCGTTTGCCATTCACAACGTGTTCCATAGGTCTTTGTTGCGGCGGTACGTTGTACCTGTGGTTCCTTCTGTTGAGCCTCCTGCTCCGGTGTTGGTTGAGGGCGAGTTGGAGTACGTGGTGGAGAAGATCTTGGATTCTCGTCTCTCCAGGCGGAGGCTTCAGTATCTGGTCAAGTGGAAGGGCTATGGTCAGGAGGATAATTCCTGGGTGGTTGCCTCTGATGTGCATGCGGCCGATTTAGTTCGTGCCTTTCACGCTGCTCATCCTGATCGCCCTGGTGGTCTTGGTGAGGGTTCGGTGACCCCTCCTTAAGGGGGGGGGGGTACTGTTGTGAATTAGACTTTTTGGCTCCCTCTTGTGGTCACTAGTGGTATGACTCTGGGATTGTCTTTTTTCTGTTTGGCACTCACCTGGGTCGTTAGTCCAGGGGTGTCGCTATATTAACTTCCTGGATCCTTAGTCCAGTGCCTGGCATCGTTGTAATCAGATCCTTCTGTTGCTCCTGTCTGCTGGTCCTGGCTCTTGCAAAATTAAGCTAAGTCTTGCTTCTTTGTTTTTTGAGTTACTTGCTTTGCTACTATTTTTGTCCAGCTTGTACTAAATGTGATTTCTGACCTTGCTGGAAGCTCTAGGGGGCTGGTGTTCTCCCCCCGGCCGTTAGACGGTTCGGGGGTTCTTGAATATCCAGCGTGGATATTTTAATAGGGTTTTTGCTGACCATATAAGTCATGTTACTATATTCTGCTATTAGCTAGTGGGCCTCTCTTTGCTAAATACCTAGCTCATTCTTATGTTTGTCTTTTCCTCTTACCTCACTGTTATTATTTGTTGGGGGCTTGTATCCAACTTTTGGGGTCTTTTCTCTGGAGGCAAGAAATGTCTTTCTTTTCCCTTCTAGGGTTAGTTAGTTCTCCGGCTGGCGCGAGACGTCTAGAACCAACGTAGGCACGTTCCCCGGCTACTTCTATTTGTGGTGCTAGGATTAGATATATGGTCAGCCCAGTTACCACTGCCCTATGAGCTGGTTTTTTGTGTTTGCAGACTTGGTATTTATTCCTGAGACCCTCTGCCATTGGGGTCATAACAGACTGGGAGACATGTTGTGAGTTCTGCTCTTGGGCTCCCTCCGGTGGTTTTGAGTGGTATGGCTGCTTCTTGGATTTAGCATCAGCAGCTGCTTCCACTGATCGTCTTTCTGGCTCGGCTATTTTAGTCTGGCCTTATCCCTCAATCAATGCCAGTTGTCAATTGTTCCTGCTTGGAGTCATGGCTCTTTTGGATTTCCCTGACACTCTGACCTGTTCAGCAAAGATAAGTCCTTGCTTGTCCTTTTGCAGTCCACTTGTTGTGGACTTTATTGTTCAGCACATTCTATGTTTTTCTCATTTGTCCAGCTTATCAGTATGGATCTATTCAGCTAAGCTGGAAGCTCTGGGCAGCAGTTTTTGCACTCCACACCTTTAGTCAGGTGTGGAGATTTTTGCATTCTCTGCGGTGGACTTTTTTCTAGTTTTTATTACTGACCGCACAGTGCTCTTTCCTGTACTATCCGGCATTGCTTAATGTAGATGCATTTTTTCAATCGCTCGGATTATTATATGACGAACCTAACTCTGTGGATCATGCGGAAAAAACCTTGTTGGCCCTGTGTCAGGGTCAGGAAGCGGCAGAATTATACTGCCAGAAATTTAGAAAATGGTCTGTGCTCACTAAATGGAATGACGACGCTCTGGCAGCAATTTTCAGAAAGGGTCTTTCTGAAGCCCTTAAAGATGTTATGGTGGGATTCCCCACGCCTGTTGGTTTGAGCGAATCTATGTCTCTAGCCATTCATATTGATCGGCGCCTGCGCGAGCGCAATGTGGTGCACCATATGGCAGCGTCCTCTGAACAGAGTCCTGAGCCTATGCAATGTGATAGGATTTTGACTAGAGCAGAACAGCGGGGATACAGACGTCAGAATGGGCTGTGTTTTTACTGTGGTGATTCTGCTCATGCTATTTCTGATTGCCCTAAGCGTATTAAGAGGGTCGCTAGATCTGTTACCATCAGTACTGTACAGCCTAAATTTCTCCTGTCTGTGACCCTGATTTGCTCATTGTCATCCTTTTCTGTCATGGCATTTGTGGATTCAGGCGCTGCCCTGAACTTAATGGACTTGGAATTCGCCAGGCGCTGTGGTTTTTCTTTGCAGCCTTTGCAGAGCCCTATTCCTTTGAGGGGTATTGATGCTACACCGTTGGCCAAGAATAAACCTCAGTATTGGACTCAGCTGACTATGTGCATGGCTCCAGCACATCAGGAAGATTGCCGTTTTCTGGTGTTGCATAATTTACATGATGTTGTTGTACTGGGTTTTCCATGGTTACAAGTACACAATCCAGTGCTGGATTGGAAATCTATGTCTGTGACTAGTTGGGGTTGTCAAGGGGTACATAGTGACGTTCCTTTGATGTCAATTTCCTCTTCCCCCTCTTCTGATGTTCCTGAATTTTTGTCAGATTTCCAGGATGTATTTGATGAGCCCAAGTCCAGTTCCCTTCCTCCACATAGGGACTGTGATTGTGCTATTGACTTGATTCCTGGCTGTAAGTTCCCTAAGGGTCGACTTTTCAATCTGTCTGTGCCAGAGCATGTCGCCATGCGGAGCTATGTTAAGGAGTCTTTGGAGAAGGGGCATATTCGGCCGTCTTCGTCACCATTGGGAGCGGGATTCTTTTTTGTTGCCAAGAAGGATGGCTCCCTGAGACCCTGTATTGATTATCGCCGCCTTAATAAGATCACGGTCAAATTCCAATACCCTTTACCTTTGCTTTCTAATTTGTTTGCTCGGATTAAGGGGGCTAGTTGGTTTACCAAGATTGACCTTCGAGGGGCATATAATCTTGTTCGTATTAAACAGGGTGACGAATGGAAAACTGCATTTAATACGCCCGAAGGCCATTTTGAATACCTTGTGATGCCTTTCGGTCTTTCTAATGCTCCTTCTGTATTTCAGTCCTTCATGCATGATATTTTCCGCAATTATCTTGATAAATTCTTGATTGTGTATTTGGGTGATATTTTGATTTTTTTCCGATGATTGGGAGTCTCATGTGAGGCAGGTCAGGATGGTATTCCAGATCCTTCGTGATAATGCCTTATTTGTGAAGGTGTTTAAGTGCCTATTTGGAGTTCAGAAGGTCTCTTTTTTGGGGTTTATTTTTTCTCCTTCGTCTATAGAAATGGATCCTGTTAAGGTCCAAGCCATTCATGACTGGATTCAACGCACATCTGTGAAGAGCCTTCAGAAATTTTTGGGCTTTGCTAATTTTTATCGCCGTTTCATTGCCAACTTTTCCAGTGTGGTTAAGCCCTTGACCGATTTGACGAAGAAAGACGCTGATGTGACGAATTGGTCCTCTGCGGCTGTTGAGGCCTTTCAGGAGCTTAAACGCCGATTTACTTCTGCCCCTGTGTTGCGTCAGCCGGATGTTTCTCTTCCTTTTCAGGTTGAGGTTGACGCTTCTGAGATTGGAACAGGGGCCGTTTTGTCACAGAGGAATTCTGATGGTTCCTTGATGAAACCGTGTGCCTTCTTTTCCCGAAAGTTTTCGCCTGCGGAACGCAATTATGATGTCGGCAATCGGGAGTTGTTGGCTATGAAGTGGGCATTTGAGGAGTGGCGACATTGGCTTGAGGGAGCCAAGCACCGCATAGTGGTCTTGACCGATCATAAGAATCTAATTTACCTCGAGTCGGCCAAGCGGCTGAACCCTAGGCAGGCTCGATGGTCCCTGTTTTTCTCCCGTTTTGATTTTGTGGTCTCGTATCTTCCGGGATCTCAGAATGTTAAAGCGGATGCCCTCTCTAGGAGTTTTTTGCCTGATTCTCCTGGAGTTCTTGAGCCGGTTGGCATTCTTAGGGAAGGGGTGATTCTTTCTGCCATCTCCCCTGATTTACGGCGGGTGCTTCAGGAATTTCAGGCTGATAAACCTGACCGCTGTCCTATGGGGAAGCTGTTTGTTCCTGATAGATGGACAAGTAAGGTAATTTCTGAGGTCCATTGTTCGGTGTTGGCCGGTCATCCTGGGATTTTTGGTACCAGAGATTTGGTTGCTAGGTCCTTTTGGTGGCCTTCCTTGTCGCGGGATGTGCGTTCTTTTGTGCAGTCCTGTGGGACTTGTGCCCGGGCTAAGCATTGCTGTCCCCGCGCTAGTGGGTTGCTTTCGCCTTTGCCTGTCCCTGAGAGGCCCTGGACGCATATTTCCATGGATTTTATTTCGGATCTTCCTGTGTCCCAGAGGATGTCTGTTATCTGGGTGGTTTGTGACCGGTTCTCTAAAATGGTCCATTTGGTACCTTTGCCTAAATTGCCTTCCTCCTCTGATTTGGTTCCATTGTTTTTTCAGCATGTGGTTCATTTGCATGGCATTCCGGAGAATATTGTGTCTGACAGAGGTTCCCAGTTTGTTTCAAGGTTTTGGCGGGCCTTTTGTGCTAGCATGGGCATTAATTTGTCTTTTTCTTCGGCGTTCCATCCTCAGACTAATGGCCAAACTGAGCGAACTAATCAAACCTTGGAAACCTATTTGAGATGCTTTGTGTCTGCTGGTCAGGATGATTGGGTGGCTTTCTTGCCGTTGGCCGAGTTTGCCCTTAATAATCGGGCCAGTTCGGCTACTTTGGTTTCGCCTTTCTTTTGTAATTTTGGTTTCCATCCTCGTTTTTCTTCAGGGCAGGTTGAGCCTTCTGATTGTCCTGGTGTAGATTCTGTGATGGACAGGTTACAGCGGATTTGGACTCATGTGGTAGACAATTTGACGTTGTCTCAGGAAAAGGCTCAACGTTTTGCTAACCACCGTCGGTGTGTTGGTCCTCGGCTTCGGGTGGGGGATTTAGTCTGGTTATCTTCTCGTCATGTTCCTATGAAGGTTTCTTCCCCTAAGTTCAAGCCTCGGTTTATTGGTCCTTATAAGATTTCTGAGATTATCAATCCAGTGTCTTTTCGTTTGGCCCTTCCAGCCTCTTTTGCCATCCACAATGTTTTCCATAGATCTTTGTTGCGGAGATATGTGGTACCCGTTGTTCCCTCTGTTTATCCTCCTGCCCCGGTGTTGGTTGAGGGGGAGTTGGAATATGTGGTTGAGAAAATTTTGGATTCTCGTTTTTCGAGGCGGAGGCTTCAGTATCTTGTCAAGTGGAAGGGTTATGGTCAGGAGGATAATTCTTGGGTGGTTGCCTCCGATGTCCATGCCGCTGATTTGGTTCGTGCTTTTCACTTGGCTCGTCCTGATCGGCCGGGGGGCTCTGGTGAGGGTTCGGTGACCCCTCCTCAAGGGGGGATACTGTTGTGAATTCCGCTTTTGGGCTCCCTCCGGTGTTTGTAAGTAGCACTTTTGTGAGTTCTGCTCTTGGGCTCCCTCCGGTGGTTTTGAGTGGTATGGCTGCTTCTTGGATTTAGCATCAGCAGCTGCTTCCACTGATCGTCTTTCTGGCTCGGCTATTTTAGTCTGGCCTTATCCCTCAATCAATGCCAGTTGTCAATTGTTCCTGCTTGGAGTCACGGCTCTTTTGGATTTCCCTGACACTCTGACCTGTTCAGCAAAGATAAGTCCTTGCTTGTCCTTTTGCAGTCCACTTGTTGTGGACTTTATTGTTTAGCACATTCTATGTTTTTCTCATTTGTCCAGCTTATCAGTATGGATCTATTCAGCTAAGCTGGAAGCTCTGGGCAGCAGTTTTTGCCCTCCACACCTTTAGTCAGGTGTGGAGATTTTTGCATTCTCTGTGGTGGACTTTTTTCTAGTTTTTATTACTGACCGCACAGTGTTCTTTCCTGTACTATCTATCTAGCTAGAAGTGGCCTCCTTTGCTACATCTTGTTTCATTCTACGTATCTCATTTCCCTCTCCACTCACAGTCATTATTTGTGGGGGGCTGTCCTATCCTTTGGGGATTTTCTCTAAGGCAAGATAGCTTTCCTGTTTCTACCTTTAGGGGTAGTTAGCTCTTAGGCTGTGACGAGGTGTCTAGGGAGAGACAGGAACTTCCCACGGCTACTTCTAGTGTTGTGTTAAGATCAGGAACTGCGGTCAGTATAGTTACCACCTGCTCAGTGCTAGTCGCATGTCGCTCCTAAATCACCAGTCCATAACAGAGACAGTTCTTCAAAGAGAAGGAAAGAAGGTTGTGGTTAGATAGTCGGAGAGAGAAGTTAGGAAAGTCACACACTAAGCAGTCGAGAGAAGACCAGGTGTATAGCATTCCTATCCTCATGAGTAGGAGAGTTAGTGAGTTGTGATGAGCGAGCATTCTTCGAACGTGTTATCCGTTTGTTATGCAATCCCATGTGTTATGGCTGTCAAGCAGCCATGAGACATGCCGCCAGGGGGACTTGAACATAGAGTATCTTCGGTGTGCTCGAAAACTATTAGTACAAAAGTGTGCTCGGATAACACCTTATCTGAGCATGTTCGCTCATCACTATTAGTGAGCTGTAGATGGCCGAAGGAGGAGGTTAGAGAAAGAATATGTACATGGGGAGAGCGGATTATCAATGGGGATGTTAACGTCCTCCATGATGAGTTGGAATGTCACAGTATAGAAAACGGTTGTCGAGTCGTTAAGCCAAACTCCGACTCCACAGCACTGCTCACTACTGAGTATGTACATAAAGTGCAGCACGGATTCACCTCAACTAAAAGCAGAAATCCTTAGATCAGGAACAGAACAGACATTTCATAACTTTCCCAAATTCTTCTGAAAAAATTTACAGCCCATACTGCATTGAACTACTATACCCAATTTATTATATGTTTCAGGAGTCGGAGTTTGTCCATTTTATGTAGACTCCACCAAAATGGATACAGACTACAGGATTCTGACTCCACAGTACTGAAAGTGTGGAAGCCAGGTGGAAAAGTGATCAAGGAACTATTTGGTTTTGCTTGGAGGACAATACACAATCTCCACTCGTAGGGAGAAGTGTTTGAAAAGCCTAACAGTGTGGGCTACAAAGGAAGGAAACGTACAGTGTCTTGCGAAAGTATTCTCCTCCACCCTCTTGCATCAGCACTAAATAATCTAAGTTGGCGAACTGAGAAAATATAGGCATAAATTACATGTATGCATGAAATATCTAAAAATTGTCATGTGCATATGTATTCACCCCTGTTGCGATCGATGAAACCCCTAAAAAATTTCTGGTGCAAGCAATTACCTTCATAAGTCACATACAGTGGTGTGAAAAGTGTTTTCCCATTCTTAGTTTCCTGTTCTTTTCCATGGTTGTCAAACTTAAATGTTTCAGATCACTAAACAAATTTAACAGTTTTCTGCCATTAGACGTACTATTCCGTCCATATGGGGTGGGCCCTACTTCCCAAGGATAAGGATGGAATAGTACGTCCAGCGCAATCGGCCGCACTCACGGGGGGAGCGCAGCCGATCGCGGCCGGGTGTCAGCTGACTATCGCAGCTGACATCCAGCACTATGTGCCAGGAGCGGTCACGGACCGCCCACGGCACTTTAACCCCCGGCACACTGCGATCAAAAATGATCGCAGTGTTCCGGCGGTATAGGGAAGCATCGCGCAGGGAGGAGGCTCCCTGCGGGCTTCCCTGTGACGATCGGTACAAGGCGATGTGCTCACCTTGTACCGAGCGTCTCCTCCCTGCAGGCCCGGATCCAAAATGGCCACGGGGCTGCATCCAGGTCCTGCAGGGAGGTGGCTTACCAGCGCCTGCTCAGAGCAAGCGCCGAGAAGCCTCCCTGCTGTGCATGTCAGATCGCTGATCTGACACAGTGCACACCAAAGTGTCAGATCAGCGATCTGTCACTTTACTGAGATGTCCCCCCGGGGCAAAGGAAAAAAAAAATTACGTGTGAAAAAAAAAAAATCCTAAATAAATAATAATAATAAAAAAAAAATATTGTTCCAATAAATACATTCCTTTATCTAAATAAAAAAAAAAAAAAACAATAAAAGTACACATATTTAGATATTTAGTATTGCCGCGTCCGTAACGACCCGACATATAAAACTGTCCCACTAGTTAACCTCTTCAGTGGACACCGTTAAAAAAAAAAAAAAAAAAAGGCAAGAAACAACGCTTTATTATCATACCGCCGAACAAAAAGTGGAATAACACGCGATCAAAAAGACAGATATAAATAAATAACCATGGCACCGCTGAAAACGCCATCTTGTCCCGCAAAAAACGAGCCGCCATATAGCATCATTAGCGAAAAAATAAAAAAATGTATAGTCCTCAGAAAAAAGCGATGCAAAAATAATTATTTTTTCTATAAAATAGTTTTTATTGTATAAAAGCGCCAAAACATAAAAACATGATATAAATGAGGTATCGCTGTAATCGTACTGACCCGAAGAATAAAACTGCTTTATCCATTTTACCAAACGCGGAACGGTATAAACGCCCCCCCCAAAAAAAAAAATTCATGAATAGCTGGTTTTTGGTCATTCTGCCTCACAAAAATCGGAATAAAAAGCGATCAAAAAAGTCACGTGCCCGAAAATGTTACCAATAAAAACGTCAACTCGTCCTGCAAAAAACAAGACCTCACATGACTCTGTGGACCAAAATATGGAAAAATTACAGCTCTCAAAATGTGGTAACGCAAAAAATGTTTTTTGCAATAAAAAGTGTCTTTCAGTGTGTGACGGCTGCCAATCATAAAAATCCGCTAAAAAACCCGCTGTAAAAGTAAATAAAACCCCCTTCATCACCCCCTTAGTTAGGGAAAAATTAAAAAAATGTACTTATTTCCATTCTCCCATTAGGGTTAGGGCTAGGGTTAGGGTTGGGGCTAAAGTTAGGGTTAGGGTTGGGGCTAGGGTTAGGGTTTGGATTACATTTACGGTTGGAATAGGGTTGGGATTAGGGTTAGGGGTGTAGTTAGGGTTACCATTGAGATTAGGATTAGGGGTGTGTTTGGATTAGGTTTTCAGTTATATTTGAGGGGTTTCCACTGTTTAGGCACATCAGGGGCTCTCCAAACGCGACATGGTGTCCGATCTCAATTCCAGCCAATTCTGCGTTGAAAAAGTAAAACAGTGCTCCTTCCCTTCCGAGCTCTCCCGTGTGCCCAAACAGTGGTTCCCCCCCCCCCCACATATTGGGTATCACGTACTCAGGACAAATTGGACAACAACTTTTGGGGTTCAATTTCAACTGTTACCCTTGAAAAAATACAAAACTTGGGGCTAAAAAATAATTTTTGTGGAAAAAAAAGATTTTTTATTTTCGCGGCTCTATGTTATAAACTGTAGTGAAACACTTGGGGGTTCAAAGTTCTCACAACACATCTAGATAAGTTCCTTGGGAGGTCTAGTTTCCAATATGGGGTCACTTGTGGGGGGTTTCTACTGTTTAGGTACATTAGGGGCTCTGCAAACGCAATGTGATACCTGCAGACCATTCCATCTAAGTTCCAAATGGCTTTCCTTCCATTCCGAGCTCTTCCATGCGCCCAAACGGTGGTTCCCCCCACTGTGGGGTATCAGCGAACTCTATAAATAATAATATGGAACTTATCTAGATGTGTGGTGAGCACTTTGACCCACCAAGTGCTTTACAGAAGATTATAATGTAAAGCCATAAAAATAAAAATTTCCCACAAAAATTATTTCTTAGCCCCCAGTTTTGTATTTTCTCAAGGGTAACAGGAGAAATTGGACCCCAGAAGTTGTTGTCCAATTTCTCCTGTTACCCTTGGGAAAATACAAAACTGGGGGCTAAGAAATAATTTTTGTGGGAAATTTTTATTTTTTTATTTTTATGGCTTTACATTATAAACTTCTGTAAAGCACTTTGTGGGTCAAAGTGCTCACCACACATCTAGATAAGTTCCTTAGGGGGTCTACTTTCCAAAATGGTGTCACTTGTGGGGGGTTTCAATGTTTAGGCACATCAGTGGCTCTCCAAACGCAACATGGCGTCCCATCTCAATTCCTGTCAATTTTGCATTGAAAATTCAAATGGCTCTCCTTCCCTTCCGAGCTCTCCCTTGCACCCAAACAGTGGTTTACCCCAACATATGGGGTATCAGCGTACTCAGGATAAATTGTACATCAACTTTTGGGGTCCAATTTCTTCTCTTACCCTTGGGAAAATAAAAAATTGGGGGCGAAAAGATCATTTTTGTGAAAATATGATTTTTTTATTTTTACGGCTCTGCATTATAAACTTCTGTGAATCACTTAATGGGTCAAAGTGCTCACCACACATCTAGATAAGTTCCTTAGGGGTCTACTTTCCAAAATAGTGTCACTTGTGGGTGGTTTCAATGTTTAGGCACATCAGTAGCTCTCCAAACGCAACATGGCATCCCATCTCAATTCCTGTCAATTTTGCATTGAAAGTCAAACGGCGATCCTTCCCTTCCGGGCTCTCCCTTGCGCCCAAACAGTGGTTTACCCCACATATGGGATATCGGCGTACTCAGGACAAATTGGACTTTTGGGGTCCATTTTCTCTTGTTACTCTTGGTAAAATAACACAAATTGGAACTGAAGTAAATTTTTTCTGAAAAAAAGTTAAATGTTCATTTTTATTTAAACATTCCAAAAATTCCTGTGAAACACCTGAAGGGTTAATAAACTTCTTGAATGTGGTTTTGAGCACCTTGAGGCGTGCAGTTTTTAGAATGGTGTCACACTTGCTTATTTTCTGTCATATAGACCCCTAAAAATGACTTTAAATGAGATGTGGTCCCTAAAAAAAATGGTGTTGTAAAAATGAGAAATTGCTGGTCAACTTTTAACCCTCATAACTTCCTAACAAAAAAAAATTTTGGTTCCAAAATTGTGCTGATGTAAAGTAGACATGTGGGAAATGTTACTTATTAAGTATTTTGTGTGACGCATCTCTAATTTAATTGCGTAAAAATTCAAAGTTGGAAAATTGCGAAATTTTCGCCAAATTTCTGTTTTTTTTCACAAATAAACGCAGGTAATATCAAAGAAATTTTACCACTATCATGAAGTACAATATGTCACGAGAAAACATTGTCAGAATCACTGGGATCCGTTGAAGCGTTCCAGAGTTATAACCTCATAAAGGGACAGTGGTCAGAATTGTAAAAATTGGCCCGGTCATTAACATGCAAATCACCCTTGGGGGTAAAGGGGTTAAATATTAGACAAAGATAGCACAAGTAAACACAAAATGCAGTTTATGAATGAAGGTCTTTATTATTAATGGAAAAAGAAATCCAAACCTACAGAGCCCTGTGAAAAGTGATTGCCCCAAAACCTAGTTATTGGTTGGGCCACCCTTAGTAGCAACAACTGCAATCAAGCGTTTGTAATAACTGGCAACGGGTCTTTTACAACGCTATGGAGGAATTTTGTCCCACTCATCTTTGCAGAATTGTCGTATTTCAGCCACATTGGAGGGTTTCCGAGCATGAACCGCCTTTTTAAGTCATGCCACAGCATCTGAGATTAAGATCAGGACTTAGACTAGGCTACCCCAAAATCTTAATTTTGTTTTTCTTAAACCATTTCTGAATGGACTTGCTTGTGTCCACCTGGGTGCAATCTTAAGTGTCACATGGTCTGTATATACACACCTTTTCCAAAAGGCCACAGAGGGTGCAACACCATTAAGCAAGAGGCATCTCTAACCACAACTCCAAACAAGTCAGGGACAAAGTTGTTGTAATTGCTGCAAAATGAGGCTCTACAAATAACTGACTTTAGGGGGTGAATAGTTATGCAAACTGAAGTTTTCAGCTATTTTGTATTATTTGTTTGCTATACAATAACAAGGAAACCAAATATTCACAATTGTAGGCATCTTTTTTTTTCATTAATTGATGCAAATCTTAAAAAAAACTGAAGTAAGGGTAAGTAAGGGGTGAAATACCTTTGCAAGCTACTATAAGTGAGGGAGGGGGTGGGATAACCTGAAAAGCTCATTGTGATGAAAGGAGCAGACCAACACCTTCACCTTGTCTGCTCTCAGGTCTGGGAATATGTGAAAAAAGTAGCCAACCATATGAGAGAGTAGCCCCGGCGGTGAGACAGAGAAAGTTAAGGCAATTAGAAAGGAAGAGGTCTTGGATGTAGGAGAGTTTGTTACATGCTATCCCAGTGTTTCTGAATGAGTTGTATACAGTGCCTGGAGAAAGTATTCGGCCCCTTGGAACTTTTCAACCTTTTCCCACATATCATGCTTCAAACATAAAGATACCAAATGTAAATTTTCGGTGAAGAATCAATAGCTGGAACACAATTGTGAAGTTAAACAAAATTTATTGGTTATTTTAAATTTTTGTGGAAATTCAAAAACTGAAAAGTGGGGCGTGCAATATTATTCGGCCCCTTTACTTTCAGTGCAGCAAACTCACTCCAGAAGTTCATTGTGGATCTCTGAATGATCCAATGTTCTCCTAAATGCCTAATGACGATAAATATAATCCACCCGTGTGTAATCAAGTCTCCTTATAAATGCACCTGCTCTGTGATAGTCTCAGGGTTCTGTTTGAAGCACAGAGAGCATCATGAAGACGAAGGAACACAACATGCAGGTCCGTGATACTGTTGTGGAGAAGTTTAAAGCTGTATTTGGATACAAAATGATTTCCAAAACTTTAAACATCCCAAGGAGCACTGTGCAAGCGATCATATTGAAATGGAAGGAGTATCATGCCACTGCAAATCTACCAAGACCCGGCCATCTCTCTAAACTTTCATCTCAAACAAGGAGAAGACTGATCAGAGATGCAGCCAAGAGGCCCCTGATCACTCTGGATGAACTGCAGAGATTTTACAGCTGGGGTGGGACAGTGTCCATAGGACAACAATTAGTCGTACACTGCACAAATCTGGCCTTTATGGAAGAGTGGCAAGAAGAAAGCCATTTCTCAAAAATATCCATTAAAAGTGTTGTTTAAAGTTTGCAACAAGCCACCTGGGAGATACACCAAACATGTGGAAGAAGGTGCTCTGGTCAGATGAAACCAAAATCGAACTTTTTAGCAACAAAGCCAAACGATATGTATGGCATAAAGGCAACACAGCTCATCACTCTGAACACACCATCCCCACTGTCAAACATGGTGGTGGCAGCATCGTGGTTTGGGCCTGCTTTTCTTCAGCAGGGACAGGGAAAATGGTTAAAATTGATGGGAAGAGGGATGGAGCCAAATACAGGACCATTCATGAAGAAAACCTGTTGAGGTCTGCAAAAGACCTGAGACAATGATCCCAAACGTAAAGCAAAATCTACAATGGAATGGTTCACAAATAAACGTATCCAGGTGTTAGAATGGCCAAGTCAGAGTCCAGACCTCAATCCAATCGAGAATCTGTGGAAACAGCTGAAAACTGCTGTTCACAAATGATCTCTATCAAACCTCACTGAGCTCGAGCTGTTTGCCAAGGAAGAATGGGCAAAAATTTCAGTCTCGATGTACAAAACTGATAGACATACCCCAAGCGACTTGCAGCTGTAAGCGCAGCAAAAGGTGCAGCAACAAAGTATTAAGTTAAAGGGGCCAAATAATATTGCACGCCTCACTTTTCAGTTTTTGAATTTCCATAAAAATGTAAAATAACAACCAATAAATTTTGTTCAACTTCACAATTGTGTTCCAATTTACATTTGGTATCTTTGAAGCATGATATGTGGGAAAAGGTGGAAAAGTTCCAGAGGGGACGATTACTTTCGCAAGGCACTGTATACTACTGGAAGGAGGGTGAGAGTTAGGTGAGATGTTGCCAACGTCTAGGAGAGGGAGGAACAAAAAAGATAGCAGGGGGTTCAGTGATTTGTGTTGGAATTTTGTGCACTGTATTGAGGTATTGGATGGTTTGGAGTGCTTGAAAAATATCAGTAAAGCCTGTTCATGGGAGAGAGGCACTGATGTGGAGAGAGTGCATAGAATATGTAAAAGGGCGCTAGATGTGGAAGAAATCAGTATCTAGGATATAGATGAAACAAAGAGATCTGAAAAATAAAGTGAACACAAAGCTAATAAGCTTGAATATCTGACATATATTACCTGCCCTGTCGAACTGCCATGTTAAACTGCATACACTTCGACGGTATTGCACTTAAAAAGATACTGCACCTATGCCCCCAGCACCTCTCAACATTTGGCCTAAAGATACATTTGTCGTATCCTTAGGCCAAATGCTCCCTCATTGCACAAATACACATTGCCTTATCTGTTTCATCCAAAAAAAAACATTCAAGTTTATACAGCTTGGAGTGGGAAATTCTGCAGAAAAATTATCTGGTACAATATTCACTTGCCTGAAAATTCTGCACATGTAGTTGAGTCACTTGGCCTTATTTCTGCGTCAAAGGTATGGCTTTTTGGTGTCAATTCTTCCATGAATACCACTTCTGGACAGATTTGGTGTAGCTGGTTCCCTCTGATTTTTCCTAGTTCTCAGCTAATGGCACTGTTGACCATCTTTTATGGTTTTCATTCTGGTCTTCAGCAGATCTGCCAAAGTGGGGGAGCATGAATGGGGCCAAGCCAGCCTCACGTATTCTTTAAGAGTTACGCCACTAACTTGCTCAAGAAATATACTCCAGTCCCTGTGTATAGAGTAACAACGCCAGTGGTAAGATGCCCCACTTAAGTTATTAAGCTCATCTTACTCCTACACGTGCATGCACAACACATATTTTACTGAATTGGGTCATGATTGTCATCTGCTTAACTTTTGGGGGGGGCTGACCACTGCGTCTATAGTCCTCAGTGTTGCCCATTACCTGGTGGTTCTTCAAAAGAGATTGAACCTCACACTGTGAAATTCCAGTCTGCTGTCAAATCTTTTCCTGAGAGATTCCTTAGGTTCAGTGTTCCCAGGGTGTGACCTGTGAAATAGTCTTCCACAACCACACCTATATAATAGTGTTTCACTATTCCTTACCCAAATTGAAGCTTCCTACACAGCGGTTTATGTTGTAGATAGTGACGGTTTTCGAGCTTCATATGATGTTTGTTAGAAGTGGTTACTCATACACATGACAATTATCCTAAAAAATCAGACTTTGTGGAACTGTACCTAGAAGATGTGATGCTGTTTTGAATGCAACGGGTGGTTGCACCAAATATTGATGTGATTTTGATTTCTCTCTTGTTCATTCACTTAGTTTCTTTGGTCAATTAAGAAAATACAATTAACACTTCTATTAGTAAAAGCATTTGTACTTTTCAGCATTTTATCCACACCTAGAACATTTGCCCAAACTATATACGGTAATTTATTTTGCTCATACTCATTCATGTTTGACCCTCACTTGTGTATATTAAATACTTACATATATTTGTATATACAAATGTATAGTTTTCTCGTCTTGTTCCTCGATCGTTATTTTTAGTCAGTGTTATTGGTTACTGGGCACGTTTATCTGGAGTTTCAAAGGTCGCTATTGGACAAAACGATAAGATTTGGTTTTATGAGTCTTGTATCTCCGGTCACGTAGGCTCTAAGGGAGTTCTCACCTGATGGCTTTACTGTGGTGACTGACAGACTGCACTGTGTTCCAAGTTATTATGCAAATTGGATTTAAGTGTCGAAATCCAATTTTCAAATAAACTCATGGATTGTGTCTCAGGGCTCAATGGATCACTGAAATCAATCTTAAACACATGTGATAATTAGTTTTCCAGGTGATTCTAATTAAAGGAAAACTACTTAAAAATGATGATCCACATTATTAAGCAGGCCACAGTTTTCAAGTAACATGGGAAAGAAAAAGGATCTCTGCTGCCGAAAAGCAACAAATAGTGCAATGCCTTGGTCAAGGGATGAAAACATTAGATATTTCTTGAAAATTTAAGCGTGATCATCTTACTGTTAAGAGATTTGTGGCTGAATCTGAGCACAGTCGTGTTCGTGCTGATAAAGGCATAATGAGGAAGGTTTCTGCCAGGCAAGTTCATCGGATAAAGAGACCAGCTGCTAAAAAGCCATTACAAACCAGCAAACAGATATTTGAAGCCGCTGTTGCCTCTGGAGTCCTTCGAACCTCAAGGTGTAGGATCTTTCAAAGGCTTGCTTTGGTTCATAAACCTAATATTCGGCTACCCCTAAACAGTGTTCACAAGCAGAAACGGTTGTAGTGGGCCCAGACATACATGAAGACTAATTTTCAAACAGTCTTGTTTACTGGTGAGTGTCCAGCAACCCTGGATGGTCCAGATAGATGGAGTAGTGGATGATTGGTGGATGGCCACCATGTCCCAACAAGGCTGCAACCTCAGCAAGGATGTGGAGGAGTCATGTCTTGGGACGGAATCATGGGGAAACAGCTGGGAGGGCCCTTTAATGTTCCTGAAGATGTGAAAATGATCTCTGCAAAGTATATAGAGTTTCTGACTAACAACTTTCTTCCATGGTATAAAAAGCAGAAACGTGCCTTCAGGAGCAAAATCATCTTCATGCTGACAATGCACCATCTCATGCTGCAAAGAATACCTCTGAGTCATTGACTGCTATGGGCATAAAAGGAGATAAACTCCTGGTGTGGCCACCATCTTCCCCTGACCTCAACCCTATAGAGAACCTTTGGTGTACCATCAAGCAAAAGATCTATGAGGGTGGGAGGCAGTTCACATCAAAACAACAGCTCTGGGAGGCTATTCTGACTTCATGCAAAGAAATACAAGCAGAAACTTTCCAAAAACTCACAAGTTCAATGGATGCAAGAATTGTGAAGGTGATGTCAAAGAAAGGTTCCTATGTTAACATGTAACTTGGCCTGTTAGGATGTTTTGGAGTTAAATAGCTTTTTTGTTCAGTGAATGTGACCTCTTAATGCTGCAAATTCCACAAATGAGCATTTTCAGTTCTTTAAAACATATCAAATGTTCAGAAATTCTACTGTGCCTAATAATTTGGAACAGTGCATTTTGAGGTTTTATTCATTTTGGAGATTATACTGTTATCATTGGGAGGTTTCTTCAATAAAATTTGATGAATACTCTAAAGGGTGATGACTTTTATTAGACTGACTGTCATTTGGACCGACCATTTAGGAAAATCCGAGAAAAATATAATTTGCATAATAATTTGGAACATAGTGTAGATTGTAAATCTGAACCGCCAATTATGAATGGGATTATCAGGGCATAAAATACTGATGACTTTTCTCAGATCTGCCGCACCCCCACCAATCGGCTGTTATCGGTGGGGTCTGGATGTAAGCCTTTAATGGAGCTGAACAGCACAGCTGCGTAGAAGGTGGAGTAGTTGCTTCAGAGTGCTATAGGTCAGCTGCGGGTCATCTGAATAGGTGCAGTTTTTCAGTGGCTGCCACACATTAAATGGATTTGTGCTGTTCAACTCCATTTAAAGGGAACCTGTCACCTCGTTTTGCCGCTATAAGCTGCAGCCACTGCCTTTCGAGGCTTATGTACAGCATTCTGTAGATGAGCCCCCGGTCAGACCTGAAAGATAAGAAAAACAAGTTTTTTTATACTGACCCGGGGCGGTCCAGTCCGATGGTTGTCCCGGGTACGGCACCTTCCATCTTCTTACGATGAAGTCCCCTTCTTGTCTTCACGCTGCGGCTCAGACGCAGGCGTACTTTGCCCCGTTGAGGGCAGAATGAAGTACTGCCATGCGCAGGCGCCGGGAAAGCTCAGAGAGGCCCGGTGCCTGCGCACTGCAGTACTTTACTATGCCCTCAGGGCAGATCAGTACGCCTACGCAGGAGCGCAGCATGAAGCAAGCAGGATGACAACATCGCATGAAGATGGGAGGCGCTGGACCTGGGACACCCATCGGACCGGACCGCCCCTGGGTGAGTATAATAAAACTTGTTTTTCTTCTCTTTCAGGTCGCATTACAGAATGCTGTAGATAAGCCCCGAAAGGCAGTAGCTGCATCTTATAGCGGCAAAACGAGGTGACAGGTTTCCTTTAAAGGGGTTGTGCACTGCTAGGACAACTCTCTTCACAATCTTATTGTTTACCCCCATTAAAATATAAACACATACCAACTATAATGCCGGCGCCATTCTTGCTGTATCCGCTCTCGTGTTCCCAGGACTCACCTGAGGTTATGTCACGTGAGCACTGTGCCCAATTAGCGACATCATCATTGTCCTGCCTACGAACGTATAAGTAATCAACAGGAAGTGAGGGCTGCGGCTGGTTGCTCACTTTCTGATTACTCATACGTCTAAAGGCGGGAACAGTGACGTCAGCACTGATTGGCCGCAGGGCTCACGTGACAATCGCACGTGAGCCCCAGGAATGTGAGTGCTGACACTTCTGAAATGGCTCCAGCATCGGAGGTAAGAGGGTTTTTTTTATTGTAGCGGTGGCAAACATTCAGATTGAGTAGGGGTTGTCCTAGTAGTGGACAACCCCTTTAATATTTATTTCCAGCTGCTGTCAAAGCTAATAACAGCTGATGTGTGAAGATCCCAGCTGCAGAACCGCACCTGTTAGATATTGATAATGTATGCTAAAGAAAGGTCCTCAATATGCTTGGTCAACCCATTTAATGTTTATTACTTTTTTGCAGTAGATTTGGTAGAATAGAAACAAATTAATTTTCTGTTTATTGAAAATCTGTTTCCCTATAAGCCAAGATCATTTGATGAAATTAAAGGGGCTGTCCAGGTTTTTCAATCAAGCCTGCAGTCATTCTGTGTGACTGCAGACTTGTGAATCCTCACAGCCTTCACACTGAGGATTCTCATATGCCAGCGGCAAATCCAAGTGGTCATGTGACCACAAGTATGTGATGTGCATTATACATACCCCTGGCCACATTTCAACTAGATGTGCGAAGCCTCACTTCTATACAAGTGAAGTGAGTGAGGCTCAGCATGACTAGTTGGAATGTGGCCAGAGGTATGCATATCACATACTTGTGGTCACCTGACCGCTTGACTATTGCGCTGCAGAGCTGAGTAAAATAGAGGTATTTCTTTTATTTCTTATTTCCGTTATGGAAATATTAGCTTGTAAAGTTTTGATTATAATTTATCATGAGTCCAAGGGGTTGATACCAGAAATTTGTTTCTGGGGTCGTATACTTCTTACATTGCATTACATTGACCAATCATAAGTGGGCAACAACACAAGGGAAAAACGAAAACCCCTATCACACTGCAGAGATCCAGTTTGAACAGGGCCTTAGATTCTTCAAAGACAATTCAGACAAGTCGTCTTGATGTCAGGGATTTGCCCAGTGCAGCAACATGAAAGATCTTGGTAACAGAACAGTTTTCCCTGTGGATAATTAATAAATATTTCCATCTATGCCTTTCCTCCACTGAGTGTCCCGGGTGAAAATTAGAAGATTTGAAACTAAATGGGTGATAACTTGCCATCCATGGCACGTACTATATTTTTCGGATTATAAGATTCACTCTTTCCCCCCAGATGTTTTTTGGGGGAATGGGGGTGCATTTTATAATCTGAATGTAGCTTACCAAGGATGGTGGTGCCACTGCGGTGGAGCGGGGTCCCAGGAAGTGGGGTTGCTGCTGCAGGAAGCTGGCGATGGCAGGAGTTGGGTGATGCAGGCCCCAGGCTTGGAGAAGGGGGTGTTTGGCGGCAGAGGTCTTCGGGAAAGTGCACAGGCCCTGGGCTTGAAGGAAGTAGTGTTTGGCGGCTGAGGCCTTCAGGAAAATTGCCGTTGGAGGTGGCCCATGCACAGATTGGAATCTCGGCAGCCGAGATCTCAATCTGCACATGCATCACCTTCAGCTGACATTTTCCCGAAGTCCTCCGCAGTAAAAAGGACGGGAAGCGTGGGAGCACGGAGCCCGCCACAGCCTCCCACGACCGAACACCCCCCTCCTCAAAGCCTGGGGCCCGCAGCAGTGCCCGACTCCTGCCATTGCCACCAGCTTCCTGCAGCTGCACCCCTGCCTCCTGGTATCCCGCTCCAGTGCAGCTGGGTCTTCCTTCTCCGCCATTTTGTTAAACAAAAAAAAGCTTCTCATTTTCCTCCCCAAAATGTGGGTTGCTATCCAGTGCGTCTTATAATCCGCAAAATAAGTTATATATGTATAACATGTATTATATTTTCTCTGCAGAAAATGATCCACAGCCTCTTTCTTATCAATGGATCTGGTGATATTTTCTTAGAGAAGCATTGGAAAAGTATTGTGAGCCGTTCCGTCTGTGACTACTTTTTTGAAGCACAGGAGAAAGCGGCAGATACTGAGAATGTGCCCCCGGTCATTCCTACGCCACACCACTATCTTATCAGCATTTACAAAGACAAAATATTCTTTGTGGCAGTAATTCAGAGTGAAGTGACACCACTTTTCGTTATTGAATTTTTGCACCGTGTTGCAGACACATTCCAGGTAATCTTTTTTAGACAAGACATAAATTTAATTCTTAAATGGTTTTTATAGGCGCAAAGATTAAAGCGTTACGAAGTCTATCAGAATTGAAGAAACTCTGGCACTGTTCCAGCAGTGTTGGCAGCATGTGTTTATCATTGTCATGTCACGTGAGTGCTGCAGATAATCGTCAGCAGTTGGCCAACGGCGGCCTTTGCTGTGCCGTCTGACGGACTACTGAGATATTGAGGAGCAGCAGCCGATCAGCGACCGCTGATTACCTTCAGCACTAACATGACTTAAAGGGAACCTGTCAGCACGATTTTGCTCTTTAAACTACAGTGTCAGGTTGGCACCATGTTAATGATTAAAATGATACTTGGTGATGAATTCCGTCTTGTGGTTGTCTTATCTTTATTTGCAGTTTTGAGATTCTCGAGCTGTGTGTGTGTCTTTATGTGGTGCTCTGATTAGGCATTCATCTGTATGGCTTTTAACAGGTCACTGATCCCTCAGTAACATGCCCCCTATTTTACATACTACATGTCATAATGTGGGGTTACAAAAAAAGTTACATTCATCAAAATGGCAGCGGCGCCTGCACAGTAGCAACTATCGAGTTTCTGATAGATGCTACTGCGCAGGTGCCATTTTGATGAATGTAAAAATGTTTTTTGTAACCCCACAATATGATATGCAGTTCATAAAATTGGGGTCTGGTCACTGAGGGATCAATGACCTGTCATAAGCCATGAGGATGAATATGTAAGCAGAGCACCACATGAAGACACCCCCTCCACAGGCTGTCTCGGAGCACGAGCATATAATTACAAAAGCAAGCCAAACTATGCGGTGTATCAGGTACAGATACCCCAGTACAAATCCTCTGATATAAATATCAAAAATAGCCAAGAGAATATCTTATATACAATTTAAAACATAACTTTTACTAATAGTAATATAAAATAGTTTTATGGATAATAGACAACATAAAGTGCAAGTAGTGCTCAAAATACCAGTGCTCAATAAAAAATTGGTTTTATCTCACCAAATCAGTCGTTTTTTTCTCTTTCAAGGAGCTCTATTACAAACAAAGGGGGGAGGGGGAATTTAGTTACTGTACTACCCCGGTCGTGCCCCTGTATTGCTCCTGCCCTGACAAGGGCAGTTCCCAAGTCAGGCTGAATAATTGTCCCCACTGTGAAATAGGTAACATTAACTCAAAACTACATCTACAGACGGATTTCATCAACCAAGGTATCATATTAATCAGTATAGCGGCGCTGATGTGACACTGTCTGTAGGTTATTCAACGTAATTCTGCTGACAGGTTCTCTTTGAGAGTGACATGCGAGTACTGGTAGACCCGGTGCCAAAATTGCTGAAAAGTGCGAGAGTGGAGTATAAACTTTTTCTTATCTTACTTGGGACTGGGAAATTAAAGAATGGGTTGTCCAAGCAGTGGGCAACCCCTGTAATATTGTGTTTCAGGCTTCTACAGACAATTGGGAGAATAGCTAAATTCATTGTGCCTGTCACCAATTACATAAAGTCTTATGAAGTTCATTGAGTGCCATTACCTGCCATGGGTTTCACACATTTCATAATGTCTCATATTTCTCGGGCAGATGGGAGTGCGAGGACAGCAATGTCAAGTATAAAAGTGGCATTGCTGTGGAGTAAATGTACCAAGTAACTTACTGTGCGTACTATTAGGACGAATTCACATGGGGCAGATTTGTTACAAAAATTGCAGAAATTTCTTGTATCAGCCATGTGAGAAATGACAAATGGGATATTCTGACAATCTTTACAGTGGATCAGTCCTTAGATCAGAAGCCAGTAGATGACGTTTGTCCGCATGGACATTCCTAAGATAAATGCTGTGTAGTTGGGTGGAATGTGAGTAGTCAATCAATCAATGGGATTGCCACTCATACGGACTGATGATGGAAAGGGGTAAGTTTGTGCTGAAGTATGGTGGCTGACAGCCACAATCAGGAAGCGCTTCCTGATTGTCATCTACTGGCTGCTGATCTATGGACTGATCCACTGTTAATAAATTCACCTCGTTTTGCAACACATCTGTGTGAGTGCCGACTTCCACTACTACTACTGGTACGGATTGGAACCCTACTCGGGCACCTCATTCATTTACTCTGGAGTGCTGTTTGTTCTCATATAAATATCTGCAGCTGCTTTCTCTGCACTCCACATATGTCCCTGGTAGATCAGGTGAAATAGTTGTATCTGCTAACACAGCCCCCATATATTTTTTCTATGATGGTCTTTACCCCTTATAGATTTCTTGTGTAGTGATATGTGACTGCAAGAAAACCCATGGCAGTATTTCCTTCCAACATGTTTCTGGCATATCAGAAGTTCGCCCCATAGAGGTCCGCTATATAGGAGTCCAGAAAGTAGAATGCAGAGAGACGGGCATACTGTAAACTCAACTACAATGGAGATGGCACACCGCCTCTGTTCTCTGATATGGAAACTACATGTGCACACACAGGTTTGTCTGAAACCACGTTTGT
Source organism: Ranitomeya variabilis (assembly GCF_051348905.1). Taxonomy (NCBI): domain Eukaryota; kingdom Metazoa; phylum Chordata; class Amphibia; order Anura; family Dendrobatidae; genus Ranitomeya; species Ranitomeya variabilis. The sequence continues at coordinate 378,223,279 of NC_135235.1, read as the reverse complement.
GGGCCACATTTGGTCCCTGGGCTGCAGGTTGTGCATATGGACTCTTGAATCTGACAGTCATAAACATAATGGCCTCTCTCCTGGGACGTGTCCTCCACAAGTTTACTGTGAAGAGGAATACCGTTTATTTACTTCATGTTTTGAGCCCAGGCTTAGTTCTTCTCTTTAGCTGAGTACTAGTATCTGCTTTGGTTAAGTAATATTTTTATAACTGTCTGGCAGGATTACTTTGGAGAATGCTCCGAGACTTGTCTGAAGGACAACGTGGTCATTGTGTACGAGCTGCTTGAAGAAATGCTGGACAATGGCTTTCCTCTGGCCACTGAGTCTAATATTCTGAAGGAATTGATCAAGCCCCCTACAATCCTGAGATCCGTAGTAAACTCCCTCACAGGTGTGTGACAACTGTCCAGAACAGAAGGTGCATTGGAACTTTATCAGCCAGGGTGGGGTAGAATGAATCCTGAATGATTCCTGCTATTATTTAGGAGGGCCAGGATACCATAGAGTAAAAGAATCCACTACACAGCAATGCCTTTAATTCACAGAGTAATGTAGTGTCAGCGCCGCTGAGTCTCAGACAGCGGATGTGAGCTGGATGTGTACGTGTGTAAGGAGGCTGAAGGTAAATGGTGACTTGGCAGATTGTTGACCGAGCAAGCACTGCTCTCCATGTGGAGTAACTGAAGCCATTACTAGTGACGCGTGTGCTGTAAAGGACACGTCTCAATGCTGCCTGTTTATTTTCTCATGTATTAAAGCATTTCATCACTTTACTCCATGTCCTCTGTCTGTCCTCATTGTGAAAGTTTCAATTTTTTTTTTTTTTTTTTTTTTTTTTTACTAAAAAGAGCGTAAAAATAATCAAATTTGACTCTTATACTAACCCTCTTTTTCTCTATGGGTGTTTTAAAAACATGGGAGTGAGAAATGGGCTGTTTCATTTAGCTATATGCAATTTTTTTTGTTTGCTTTATACCAAAAGGACTTTGCCCAGATGATTCTCTGGAGGCATGTCTCTAGATTGTTCTTCTGCATCGTCACCTTCTGAGAAGCGCCCCCCCTTGTTTTTTGAAAACCGTAAAATTGACACAATGAGCGCATTATAGAAAGCTCTATATCATCAGAACTGTATGGTGGCTATAAAATTAAAAAAAGAAAAACTAAATACTCAAAAGCATCACAAACAGAAAGTCAAAATGATCCATTTATAGTATGATAACAGGACCTCTTTATCAATACTCTTATGTTTTTGTTTGTGTTGATTTTTTTCTCTTTTTCAGAAAAAATTCCACACTTGAACAGGGGCTATGTCTGGCGTTGCAGTGGGGATAAGTTAAACTGTAATACCAATCATAGCCTATGTTCAAATGTTGCTGTGTCTGTAAAAAAAAAACAAAAAAAAAACACTTTTTTTCTACTCCTGGACAACACCTTTAAGTACCGTATGTCAGATTGCCAGCTTCTCATAATCTCATGTTTTAAAGGGAGCAGCAATATGGGGGAAACCCTGCCAACTGGACAGCTCTCAAATATACCATGGAGGAGAGCAGGCGTCAAGTACACCAACAACGAGGCCTATTTTGATGTCATTGAAGAAGTGGATGCAATCATAGACAAGTCAGGTAATAGCATGTCTTCCTCACTCTATAGCCATGTAGTAAGGTTGAGTTCCCACAAGGAGCTTCCAGCACTGCCAAAAGCATCTAATGAGCGGTGCAAATGTCATCATAGCGGGAGCCATGATATTCCCTGCTGTGTATGGGGGATCATTGTAATCCTATCTGTGATTATAATAAGTCTTCTGAAGTGTCACGAAGAGAACAGAAAATTATTTTTTTTAAATGGGCAGTGTAAAACTTGTGAGATTTCATGTTTTTTCTTGATAGATTGTGCTGTGGGAAAAAAAATCCTAAAAATGTTTTAAAAATACATTTATCACAAATATCTGATGTAACCTCTCAGCGACCTGTGACATATATTTCTGGTCCAAGTGGCATCCTGGTGTATGGTGCAGGCTGAAGACTGTGTTCTATACAGCCAGCATGTACCTATAGCAGTAGTGACCGGAGACACTGCTGATCATTGCCGGTGCAGTGACGTACGGGTCACCAGGGTGCTTGTTCTTCACCTCCCATCACCACTTGCCCATGACACAGTCCAGAGAGCCAGTGAGTTACCATGGTCTTCCTCACTGCCATTTTAGTCCTCCTCTGGGTAATAATACTGCAATCTCGTATCATCTGTTTCAAGGTCCTTAAGGAGACTAAAAAATAAAGTTAAAATGTTTTAAAATAAAATAACGTTTCAACTGCCCCATTATTAGTTCAAAACAATGACATTTTACAAACTTATTTGATGTTTTCATGCCCACCACACCTGATGCTCTGAAAGAGTAAAAAAATATAGCTGTCAGAATTACCAACTTTCAACCACCAAATTTTCCAACAAGATGCATAGAAGGCAATCAAAATGTGTATGTACCTCCGGAAAGTTATCCATCAAAGCGACAGCGCAGCAAGTAAGCCTTCACACAGCCCTACTGCCCTGCTGTTTGGAATAGTTTGTAAATGCTAAAATATATAAAGAAACATAACTGATTACAGTACAGTAGTCGTGCTGACCTAGAGAATCCTATGGCCAGGTCCTTTCTACTACACAGTAACCACCGTAAAAACAATGAAACACTACCGCAGTAAAGTGAGTTTGTGTTTTGTTTTTCTCACCCTTTCACTGCACCTTGGAATGTTTTTCAGTACATTTTATTGTATTGTAAAATAACTGGTGCTATCTACAACTTGTGCCGCATAAAACAAGCTCTTACATGCCTTCTCAATGGACTAATAAAAAGTTACAGCTTTTGAAAGAAAAAGGGGGATTGAAATTGCAAAAACAAAAATGGAAAACTGATTATCATGAAGGGGATAAACAATAGCTTCCATTCTGGTAATAAATTCTCTTTCCACTCATCTCTGAACTCTCCTTCACTGCATATAATCTACATATGCTTAGTGACTTTTGTACTGACATTCTCATTTTACTGACTCGGCTCCATGCTCGTACATTCATAGAAGCTCTTATTGGCCTGTGACCTGCTACTATATGCAGTCAGATATTTTACAGCGTTCAGTACACTAAAGTGACGTGTATTTGCCAAGTTGCCAAAAAGCAACAGCCAATTTGGTTTAGTAACAGCCACCTGAATATGCTTTGCAAATTTGGGAAAGAAAAGACACGACGTAACTGAAGATCAGTGAGTAATGCAAAGTATTAGAAAGCTTCTCCTTCATTAAAGGCTAGTTAAAGATTACGTTCCGCCTTGGACGATATCTAGCTTATGTGTTGTATAGACAGTGAACTTGTGTAATCGGGGTTGAGTCCATGCTATTTTACTGCACATAGTAGAGATGGAGGTCAAAGGGGTATTCTATAGTTTGGAAGTTACCCCCTTATCCTTACAGGATGACGTCCCGATCGCTGGAGGTCCGACGGCTGGTCCGCCCCACCCACTCTTAATAGAACCTCCAGAGATAGCGCTCAGCTGGTCGTCAGCACTCCCATAAGAATGAAGGGAGCAGGACTTTTCAGAGATCTGTGGAGGTCCCATTGATTGGGACGTTATCCCTTGTCCCATGGCTAGGGGATATTTTCCAAACTTTAGAATAGCCCTTTTAATACAGTTCATATTCTGAAACACAAATGGTCTCATTTGCTGGTTACGTACCCATCTGTAGGAGAATACATTTATTGTGCGACTGAAAAATTCTACCAACTATACTAGCTTCTACTAATCTGTCAAATACAGTGTGGCGACTATATGTGTTGCAATGTGTTGTCAGCCTATGGCCATAAATGAAGTTATCTGCTAGTGCAAAAATCTTTAGAAAACCATTATAGTTGATCAGGTTTCTGGTCGCCCAAGGTCGTCGTCACTGTAATGGGCACTTAATATTGGCAATAGAGCTTACGTATGCACAATGTGCACCTCACTTATAAAACTCTGAGCAGTTTATAATGGGCTGTAAATTCTATGTACTGCTTCCTCCTGCAGGTTCCACTGTATTTGCAGAGATACAAGGAGTCGTTGATGCTTGTGTTAAACTGACTGGGATGCCCGACCTCACGCTATCCTTCATGGTAAAAATATATTAAGGTGCTAACTTTTGGCGGATCATAAACCTGGTTGCATGAGTCTCAGTTGTGGCAGAGTTGCTAAGCATGCCAAGTGGAGCCAATAAGAGGCAATGTGGCACTTTTTTTTTCTTGCACTCTGTTCTAATGATCAGCAGGGGCAACCACCAAAAGACCCCTGACAACCCAGCGTTGAGGGCACTTCCTTATAATGTTCTTGCAGTGTTTAACATCACACAATCCAGCCCCTTCATACTTGTCATTGCCAGGATTCTGGTATAGAGTAGTAGGGGAAAATTGTACCCTTATTCATGGTGTACATGTGTGGAAAAAAAAAAGTAGGGTGCTGGGAGAAATTGCATAAGAAACTTCACTCGCAGAAAGGTCACCTGCACCTCAGGTCGGCATTATGGGAAGCCTGCTCCGGGTGCCCCCCCGGCATCGCATATTCAACTGTTTCGGCATCCAGGATGCTGATACAGTTAAAAGCAATGATGGAGAAGGAAGGCCACGCTCTCTCTCCCATGATTCTCCCTCAGCGTCTGACGTCTCAGCCAGCTGACGCTATGATGTCACTTCACTGCTCCAAGATGTGCTAGGCAGTGGAGCTGCTGTGGAGACACAGTGCGTAGACTACAGCAGTGCCTGAACAAGAAAATGAGTATTTTTTTTAATCAGTGAGTACATTGTGGTGGTCATAATAATGTTTGGAGGACTATGGGAGTATATTGTACTATATAGGGGCTACATTATACCATATGGAGGACTATAGGGGCTGCATTATACTATATGGAGGACTATGGAGAGTGCATTATACAATATGGAGGACTATGGTGAGAACATTATACAGAGGTCTACGCAGAGTGCATTATACAATATGTAGGGCTATGGGGAGTGCATTATACTGTATAGAGGACTATGGAGTGCATCATACTATATGGAGGACTATGGGGTGCATCATACTATACGGAGGACTATGTGGAGTGCATTATAATATTTGGAGGGCTATGTAGAAGCCATTATACTGTATGTGAGCAATTATACATTCTGAGGGTTTGTGTGGGGGCCATTATACTGTTTGTAGGGCGGTGTAGAAGCCAATTTATACTATTTAAAGGGATGTTTGGGGTCTCTTACACTGTCTCTGTATGGTCTCCGTTCATGCATGTCTGTATGTGCTCCGTGTCAGGGGCGGACACTGACAGCTTGGGGCCCCTGTGCAAGACATGTGTCTAGGGACCCCCTCCTTTTTATGGCGACAAAGCTATGTATATACACTACCGTTCAAAAATTTAGGGTCACTTAGAAATTTCCTTATTTTTGAAGGAAAATTACAGTTTTTTTCCAGTGAAGCTAACATTAAATCATTCAGAAATACACTCTATACATTGTTAATGTGGTAAATGACTATTCTAGCTGCAAACGTCTGGTTTGTAATGCAATATCTTCATAGGTTTATAGAGGCCCATTTCCAACAACCATCACTCCAGTGTTCGTATGGTACTTTGTGTTCGCTAACTGTTTAAGAAGGCTAATGGATGGTTAGAATACCCTTGAAAACCCTTGTGCAAGTACCGTATGTTAGCACAACTGAAAACATTTTGGCCGATTAGAGAACCTTTAAGCTATGTGCACACGTCAGGATTTCTTGCAGAAATTTCCTGAGCAAAACCGGACATTTTATGCAAGAAATCCGCATGCGTTTTTTTTTGCGGTTTATTTTGCGTTTTTTGACTCGTTTTTTGTACGTTTTTTTGACTCGTTTTTTGTATGTTTTTGACGCGTTTTTTTCGGGAGCTTCCCAATGTATTAAATAGAGGGAAAACGCAAACAATTCGCAAAATTAATGAACATGCTGCGTTTTTTTCCACGATGCGTTTTTTCGCGGAAAAAAAAACCGCATCATGTGCACAAAAATTACGGAATGCATTCTAAATGATGGGATGCATAATGTATGCGTTATTTATGCATTTTTATAGCGAAACAATGCGGAAAAATCCGCAACGTGTGCACACAGCCAAAAACCTGACCTTCCTTTGAACTAGTTGAGAATCTGGAGCATTACATTTGTTGGTTCCATTCAACTCTCAAAATGGCCAGAAAATAAGAACTTTCATGTGAAACTCGACAGTCTATTCTTGTTCTTAGAAATGAAGGCTACTCAATGCAAGAAATTGCCAAGAAACTGAAGATTTCCTACAACGGTGTGTACTACTCCCTTCAGAGGAGAGCACAAACAGGCTCTAACCAGAGTAGAAAGAGAAGTGGGAGGCCCCGCTGCACAACTGAGCAACAAGACAAGTACATTAGAGTCTGTAGTTTGAGAAATCGACACCTCACAGGTCCTCAACTGGCAGCTTCATTAAATAGTGCACGCAAAATGCCAGTGTCAACATCTACAGTGAAGAGGCGACTCTGGGATGGTGGCCTAAAGGGCAGAGTGGCAAATGAAAAGCCATATCTGAGACTGGCTAATAAAAGGAAAAGATTAATATGGGCAAAAGAACACAGACATTGGACAGAGGAGATTGGAAAAAAGTGTTATGGACAGACAAATCCAAGTTTGAGGTGTTTGGATCACACAGAAGAATCTTTATGAGACGCAGAACAACTGAAAAGATGCTGGAAGAGTGCCTGGCGCCATCTGTCAAGCATGGTGGAGGTAATGTGATCGTCTGGGGTTGCTTTGGTGCTGGTAAATTGGGAGATTTGTACACGGTAAAAGGGATTTTGAATAAGGATGGTTATCACTCCATTTTTCAACGCCATGCCACACCATACCCTGTGGAGAGCGCTTGATTGGAGCCAATTTCATCCTACAACAGGACAATGACCCAAAGCACACCTCCAAATTATGCAAGAACCATTTAGGGAAGAAGCAGGCAGCTGGTATTCTATCTGTAATGGAGTGGCCAGCGCAGTCACCAGATCTCAACCCCATTGAGCTGTTGTGGGAGCAGCTTGACCGTATGGTACGCAAAAAAGTGCGCATCAAGCAAAACCAACTTGTGGGAGGGGTTTTGGAAGTATGGGGTGAAATTTCTCCTGATTACCTCAGCAAATTATCTGCTAGAATGCCTAAGGTCTGCAATGCTGTAATTGCTGCAAAGGGAGCATTATTTGACAAAAGCAAAGTCTGAAGGAGAAAATTATTTCAAATAAAAATCTTTTTTTCGAACCTCGTCAATGTCTTTACTAGATTCTCAACTCATTTTGCGACTCATTTGATTAATGAAAGTATGAGTTATCATGGCCCTAAACTTTTGAACGGGTGTGTGTATGTATATATGTGTATATATGTATATATATATATATATATATATATATATATATATATATATATATATATATATATATATATATATATATATATACAGTCATGGCCAAAAGTATTGACACCCCTGCAATTCTGTCAGATAATACTCAGTTTCTTCCTGAAAATGATTGCAGACACAAATTCTTTAGTATTATTACCTTCATATAATTTGTCTTAAATGAAAAAACACAAAGAGTTGTCCTAAAGCCAAATTGGATATAATTCCACACCAAACATAAAAAAGGGGGTGGACAAAAGTATTGGCACCGTTTGAAAAATCATGTGATGCTTCTCTAATTTGCGTAATTAACAGCACCTGTAACTTACCTGTGGCACCTAACAGGTGTTGGCAATAACTAAATCACACTTGCAGCCAGTTGACATGGATTAAAGTTGACTCAACCTCTGTCCTGTGTCCTTGTGTGTACCACATTGCGCATGGAGAAAAGAAAGAAGACCAAAGAACTGTCTGAGGACTTGAGAAACCAAATTGTGAGGAAGCATGAGCAATCTCAAGGCTACAAATCCATCTCCAAAGACCTGAATGTTCCTGTGTCTACCGTGCACAGTGTAATCAAGAAGAAGAGATTTCAACGCAAGATTGTGTGGATGTTGGATAAAGAACCTCGACCAACATCCAAACAAGTTCAAGCTGCCCTGCAGTCCGAGGATACAACAGTGTGAACCCGTACTGTCCGTCGGCATCTGAATGAAAAGGCATTGTATGGTAGGAGACCCAGGAAGACCCCACTTCTTACCCCGAGACATAAAGCCAGGCTGGAGTTTGCCAAAACTTACCTGAAAAAGCCTACAACGTTTTGGAAGAATGTTCTCTGTCAGATGAGACAAAAGTAGAGCTTTTTGGGCAAAGGCATCAACATAGAGTTTACAGGAGAAAAGAAGAGGCATTCAAAGAAAAGAACATGGTCCCTACAGTCAAACATGGCAGAGGTTCCCTGATGTTTTGGGGTTGCTTTGCTGCCTCTGGCACTGGACTGCTTGACTGTGTGCATGGCATTATGAAGTCTGAAGACTACCAACAAATTTTGCAGCATAATGTAGGGCCCAGTGTGAGAAAGCTGGGTCTCCCTCAGAGGTCATGGGTCTTCCAGCAGGACAATGACCCAAAACACACTTCAAAAAGCACTAGAAAATGGTTTGAGAGAAAGCACTGGAGACTTCTAAGGTGGCCAGCAATGAGTCCAGACCTGAATCCCATAGAACACCTGTGGAGAGATCTAAAAATGGCAGTTTGGAGAAGGCACCTTTCAAATATCAGGGACCTGGATCAGTTTGCCAAAGAAGAATGGTCTAAAATTCCAGCAGAGCATTGTAAGAAACTCATTGGTGGTTACCGGAAGCGGTTGGTCGCAGTTATTTTGGCTAAAGGTTGTGCAACCAAGTATTAGGCTGAGGGTGCCAATACTTTTGTCTGGCCCATTTTTGGAGTTTTGTGTGAAATGATCAATGTTTTGCTTTTTGCTTCATTCTCTTTTGTGTTTTTTCATTTAACACAAATTAAATGAAAATAATAATACCGAAGAATTTGTGTTTGCAATCATTTTCAGGAAGAAACTGAGTATTATCTGACAGAATTGCAGGGGTGTCAATACTTTTGGCCATGACACTGTATGTATATATATATATATTTTATATATATATATATATATATATATATATATATATATATATATATATATATATATATATACACACACACATATATACACATACACACACACACACACACACATATATATATAATATACTAGATGATGGCCCGATTCTAACGCATCGGGTATTCTAGAGTATGAATGTACGTCGCGCTGTGAGTGGGGGTTAAACTCCACGCCAATGTCGCTGATTGGTCGCGGCCGGCCGGGCACGACCAATGACCGAAGCGGTGTTTAAATACCGCGCCAATATCGCTGATTGGTTGCGGCTGGCCATGAGCTACCAATCACTGAAGCGGTGTTTAAATCCTGTGCCAATATCGCTCATTGGTCGCGGCTGGCAGGGCGCGACCAATCGGCAAAGTGTGGTTTAAATCCCGCGTCAATTCGCGGCTGTTCTGCGTCTGTCACTGATTGGTCGCAGGATGTTGCGGGTTCGGGGCACTGGATGTCGGGGGTTCGGGGTGCAGGATATAGTTACATAGTTATTAAGGTTGAAGGAAGACTTTAAGTCCATCTAGTTCAACCCATAGCCTAACCTAACATGCCCTAACATGTTGATCCAGAGGAAGGCAAAAAAAACCTTACCCACGTAGTATATAGCAGCCACGTAGTATATAGCACAGCCACATAGTATATAGCACAGCCTATGTAGTATATAGCACAGCCCACGTAGTATATAACAGACAGCCACGTATTATATAGCAGCCACGTATTATATAGCAACCACGTAGTATATAGCAGCCACGTAGTATATAGCAGCCACGTAGTATATAGCAGCCACATAGTATATAGCAGCCAGTATATAACACTGCCCACATAGTATATATCAGTCACGCAGTATATAACATAGCCCACGTAGTATACAGCAGTGTGGGCACCATATCTCTGTTAAAAAAAAAGAATTAAAATAAAAAACCGCTAAGTCATCTGGGTAATTTCGCAATGCATCTCTGGGAAAGGAAGCTGTCGGCAGCCTCGCCGCTCGCGCGCATCAGTGGACGCCAGAGGGTGAGAATAGCACCATTTTTTTTTTTATTATTATTTTTAACATTATATCTTTTTACTATTGATGCTGCTCCTCTCCATCACCCCATCCTTGCCCATTCCACCACTTCCATCATTTTCTCCATCCCCATCATTGCCCTCTCCTCCCCCTACACACAGCACCATCCACCTCTCTGCACATTGCCCCGCAGCACTAGGCATTCACACACACACACACACACACACACACACAGCACCTCTCTCACACACAGCACCTCTGCGCATGCTCTGCCACAGCATCACTGTCCCCTTCCTCTCTCTGGCATAGCCGGCAGCTGAATGATGACGTCATCCAGCGGTGCTGCTGTCTGTGTGAGAGGAAGCGCGGGCAGGAAACAGGACAGATCGCTGCAGCTCCGCTATTTTCTCTTGTGGGCAGCGGAGCTGCAGGGATGTCTCCCTGCCCGCTGCACGAGGGAAATCTGGCCACGGGCCCCCGGAGCCTCAGGGCTGGATAAACAGGCCAGATTGTCCTCATTATTAGCCACCCTGCAGGCTAATAATGAGGGCCCCGATGCTACCACACAGACTGCATATGCGTTATGTCTGCCCATGCTCCATGTATTCGTGTGTCTGTATGTAGAAATTGCACAGCAAATTGTATGGTGCAATTTCTCCTGTTATCCTTATGAAACTGCAAAATTTGGGGCTAAAATAACATTTTTGTGGGGAAAATGTGATTTTATAATTTTCACGGCTCAACGTCAAACTTCTGTGAAGCATTTGGGGGTTCAAGGTGCTCACTACACATCTAAATGCATTCCTTGAAGGGTCTAGTTTGTAAAATGGAGTCACTTGTGGGGATTTTAACTGTTAAGCACATCAGGGGCTCTCCAAACGGGACATAACATCCGCTAATGATTCCGGGAAAATTTACATTCAAAAAGTCAAATGGCGCTCCTTCCCTTATGAGCTCTGCTTTGCTCCCAAACAGTGGTTTTCTCCCTCATGTAGGGTATTGGCATGCTCAGGAGAAATTACACACATTTTGTGTTTTATTTTTTTTTCCTGTTACCCTTGTCAAAGTAAAAAAAAAATTGGAACTGAAGTAAATTATTTTGTGAAAAAAGTTAATGTTCATTTTTTTTCCCACATTCCAAGAATTCCTGTGAAACACCTGAAGGGTTAATAAACTTCTTGAATGTGGTTTTAAGCACCTTGAGGGGTGCAGATTTTAGACTGGTGTCACTTTTAGGTATCTTCTATCTTATAGACCCCTCAAAGTGTCTTCAAATGTGATGTGGTCCCTAAAGAAATGATTTTGTAAATTTTGTTGGAAAAATGAGAAATTGTTGGTCAACTTTGAATCCTTATAACTTCCTAACAAAAATAAAATGGTTCCAAAATTGTGCTGATTTAAAGTACACATGAGGGGAATGTTATTTATTAATTATTTTGTGTGACATTTCTGTGATATAAGGGCATGGAAATTCAAAGTTTGAAAATTGTGAAATTTTCACCAAATCTCCATTTTTTTCACAAATAAGTGTAGGTCATATTGAAGAAATTATAGCACCGTCATGAAATAAAAAATGTCACGAAAAAACAGTCTCATAATTACCAGGATCCGTTGAAGCGTTCCTAAGTTATTACCTCATAAAGGGACAGTGGTCAGAATTGCCCAAATTGGTCTGGTCATTAACATGGAAACCACCTTTGGGGATAAAGAGTTGATGATGTACATTAACAAATTGTATTGTGGTACTGTGTTAGCCAGAAAAATCGATGTGAATACTTTTCTACCCAATGATGACAAAAGTATTCTCGGAGTGATACTTTTATTGGCTAACCAGAAAATAATGTTTGCAAGCTTTCAGAGCACAGAGGCTCCTTCTTCAGGCAAGATTACAAATAGATTAGTAAGAAAAAAGCACAACATTTAAGGGATACTACAGTGGGACATTTGTTCAGGGGGGTGGGAGGTGTGATGGAGGTGTGAGATGAAAGGGTTAAAAGCCTGAACACAGCTCTTGTAAATGCTTCTGTGTGATGGTGCAATATGTTGGCATTTGTAGCTGCACCTTAAACTTTTGCCCAGGGCCCCACTTTTTACTAAAACTGCTCCTTAGGTGACTAACTGCTGGTGCTGCTGATGGTTATGCTCAAAATTCTCACTAACATCGACAGTTGGTGAGACATCGGCCATCTTCTGGGCTTTATATGAAAAAGGCAGGATTTTACAGGATGTTATGTATATTATAGAGATAAGGTGACGGAGGTTTCAGATCTACCCTAGCTCTTCAGCCTCATTCTCCATATCCTTTCAAATGCTGATTTATTCAGTCAACGAGGAATGTACTCGCCATGTAAGTGTATTGCTACATGCATATACACATATTTTGGGGGTGAAAATCTTGGTGGTATGATTCACTTTAATTCTCCATTACGAAGAAGTTCAGATGAGGGGGCGTGGCTATGGAGTGAGAGGAGAAAGACGCGTTCTGGGAGAGCTCCCTAATATCCTGTCACTATCCTGCCTATTAGACCCATTTGTAAGTCCATATTCCACTGCTGCTGAGACCCCTGAAGGTATAGAGACTGCTGTCTCCTGGAGTGAGCTGGAGCGGTGACAGGGGAGTACCGGCGAAAGAAGAAGATCGGCGGTGCGGTGGGCCCTGTGTGTGGGCCCAGGAGGACGCTCCGCTCACAGGCAGCGCGGCGCTGTGAACAACTGCGGCTGAAATCCCTTCCTGATCCCCGGGAAGCACTGGGCGCCGGCAGGTGAGAGCTGCGAGACCCTGGCCCGACGGGGGGGAAATAAGAAGAGGGACACATACCGGCGGTGGAGGCGGCTGTGAGCGGCGGCCATTACTGAAGCGCGCGCTCCTGCAGCAGAGGACGCGGCGCAGCTCCCCATCATCGCAGCATGGCTGAGAAGCAAATACTCGCTCTCCATAGACTAAGAGGCAGCGCGGTGTGAGCTCTGAAAAATTGAGCCCCGCGCTCCCATATCAATCATAGCTCGGCCAGCTGTACCTTTCAATTGGAGATCTCTTAAGGTCCCCTCGCTGTAATCACCGCTGCCTAAGACATTCCCTACTGCAGGGACCACCATTAAACTTTCAGCCCACACCCCCTGGCAGTACATTAGGGTGCCTCCTGGTTATAGAGGCTCCCGGCAATGCCGTATACCATATACAACAGCCCTGGTGTGGCCGCGGGTCACTGTCACAGATCTGATTTAGACCACCTTGCTCCATCACTTACCTGTCAATCATGCAGCGTGCAAAAAACATGTCTGCAGTTGACAAGCTAAAAGAGTTTGCTAGGAGTGATGCCCAGGACAGTGCAAGATCTCTTAGGAATAACTCCTCACAAGCCCAGCGGGGGAGAAACCGTCCCTCTGATAATATTGATGAGGTTGAGTAAGATGAACTGACTCTCAAGCAAGCATCTGCACAATTAATGCAAGCTATATCTCTGACTAGAACGTCCCTTTCTGAACAAATAGAGGACGTACACACTGAGGTGGGGCGTCTGAGGCAAGACATGCAAGCTATGAAGGGACATATGGCGGAAGTGGAGACAAGGGTGTCCCAGGTGGAGGACACCATTAAACCTATGGAGGCTAAGTTGGCAAAAGTTGCTGGCTCCACGAACGCCTGGAAACAAAAGGCTGATGACCTAGAAAACAGAATGCGTCGAAATAACATCCGCATCATAGGCCTGCCGGAACGTACAGAAGGCCAGCAGCCTGAAAAATTCCTAGAGGATTGGCTTAAATCCTCATTGGGAGATACATTTTCTCCAATGTTCTCGGTGGAAAGAGCCCATAGAGTCCCCACCAAGTCTCTTCCCTGGCACGTATCCTTAATTGTAAGGACAGAGACGCTATCCTGCGGCTGGCACGACACAAGAGTCCTATCAAGTTCGATGATGTTACAATCTCGATATTTCCAGACTTCTCCGTTGAGCTGCAGAAACAACGGGCAAGATTTGTAGATGTTAAGAAGCAACTCAGGGAAAAGAACATTATCTACTCCATGATCTACCCGGCACGTCTCCGGGTTGTCAGCAACGGCTCCTCCCTGTTCTTCACTGACCCGTCAGAGGCAGCAGATTGGCTACATTCCCGTGGGATGTCTAATGGAACAGAACTCTGATGTGTTCTCGGCTAATTTACGACTACTCAATTGTTGAATTGGAGCTCTCCCTGCGAGCGCTCAACGTACCAACAATACCGGACGCTGGATTCAGCGGGGGTATCCCCAGGTTTATTTGAGGATGGGAGTGTTGAATTACGCTCCTGGATGGTTCAGTTCTTGTTAAGTTTTTTTTTCTTGTTAGAATTAACTAGTTTTAGTAAGTATTTGGGTAAAAGCCGCCTCCAAAACTGTTATAATTTCCTATGCGTAATCAGTGGACCTTTCTCACCATCGGTATATACCGTGTCTTTAATGGGTGAATATGGGGTCTGAGTTAATATGTATGACATGGAACATACGGGGTATTAAATCACCCCGGAAGAAAATTAAGGTGTTTTCTCAAATCAGGCGATATCACCCTCATATCGTGGCCCTGGTGGAGACGCATCTGACCAGGGATACGGCCAGAGGTGTACAGAAACCTTGGGTACAGTGGCATGCTCACGCGTTTCACGCTAGCTACTCGAGAGGGGTATCACTACTAATACACAGAGATGTCCGATGGGAGGCCCGGACGACCCGGCGGGATATGGAGGGGCGTTTTGTGTTTGTCCATGCATTAATTAACTCCCGCGAATATGTCATATTATGCATATATAACCCCCCTCCGGCTAATACTTCAGTACTTAAGATGGCAATGAGCTTTGCGTTAAATTACCCAGACGCGCATGTTATTTGTATGGGTGACTTTAACTTAGTTATGGACAATGGTCTTGATAGAATGAGATTGGGAGACGGGTCGTCTGGGGAACCTTTATCTTTTCTTCCTTCCTCAGCCCCGACTCAGCTGGCATTATTCATGGAAAGTAGCGGCTGGATAGACTTATGGAGGATGCGCCGCCCTGGGGAGAGGGGATATACCTGCCACTCATCCACAAAATGTTCCCTCTCTCGTATAGATTATATATTCGGGTCCGGCCACTTAGTGCAGTGGGTGGATAATGTGGAACACGGTAATAGAGGAACCTCAGACCACAGCCCGATTACGCTTAGGCTCGTGTTTGGAAAATTAAATAATGGTAGAGTATGGAAATTGAATCCCTTTTGGCTTAAACTAATAGATTCAGATGATAGGACAGTTAATCAGTTGAACTGCTACATTCAGTCCCACTCAGAACTTCAGAACTTCCTCTACCAGAAGGAACCATCCTGGCCACCATGGATGTGGAATCTTTGTACTCCAATATCCCACACCAGGATGGATTAAATGCCTGCAAATTCTTCCTGGAAAACACAGGGACTGATGCAAATTCTGTGGTGAAACTTATAAAATTCATCCTCACCCACAATTACTTTGAGTTTGACAAGAAGATCTATCTACAGGAGACTGGCACAGCAATGGGAAGTAAAATGGCCCCACAGTATGCAAATCTTTTCATGGCCAAGCTTGAAAGCGACTTTTTGTCCTCATGTCCCATCAGGCCTCTGGCGTACTACCGCTACATTGATGACATTTTAATCATCTGGACGGAGTCTGAGCCACAGCTAAAGACCTTCCATGAACAGTTTAATCAATTTCATCCCACCATCAACTTGACACTCAACTACTCCTGCACTGAAATTAACTTTCTGGACACCATCATTAAGCTACAGAACAATAAAATAGACACATCCCTGTATCAGAAGCCAATCGACCGTCCAACATACCTTAAATGGGACAGTTTCCATCCAAAACACATAAAAAACTCCATTGTCTACAGCCAAGCCATCAGATACAATCGTATATGTTCCAACCCAATGGATAGAGATGAACACCTTGGTCGCCTCAGAAAGACCTTTCTGGATCAGGGCTACCATCCAAGAACAATTGAAAATCAGATCACAAGAACCACCAGAATATCAAGGAATCACCTGCTACATTACAAAACTAAAGAAGAAAATAACCGGGTACCTCTAGTAGTTACCTACAATCCAAATCTGGAGGCGCTAAGGGGAGCTGCACGGAAATTACAATCTTTGCTGCAAAAAGATGCCCGACGACAAGCAATTTTTCCAGACCCCCCACTACTGTGTTTTAGGCAGCCCCCAAATCTAAGAAGCATCATTGTCAAGAGCTCCCTGTCCTCTCCAACAGCTGCAGGTACCTTTCCTTGCAACCAGAAAAAATGTAAAACCTGTCCATTTATAATGACCACGGACAAGATAAAGATCCCCAATTCACATCAGGACTACAAGATACCAGGTACATTCAGCTGCGTCACTTCTAATGTGGTGTACTTAATTATTTGTACTAAATGTCCAACTGGGGGTCTGTATGTAGGGGAGACAGGGCAGAAACTGAGAACAAGGATGAACTCTCATCGCCATACAATAAGAGAAAAAAGAATGGATATATCTGTGGCAATACATTTCTGTCTCCCAAATCATAACATTATGGACATGAAATTACTTGTATTGAAAGGTAACTTCAAAACACAGAAAGACAGGAGAGTCTGGGAATATAAACTGATGACGACCTTTGACACTCTAAATGCAGGAATGAATGTGTCACACGGATTTATGTCTTTTTACATCAACTAATGAACTTGCCCATCAGACCATGTGGGGTCATCACAACAGAACCAGACCCTAATCACAGGACAATAAAACAATCCTTATCTAAGAATTGGCCCAATATTTATGGACGTAACTGTTTATCACCCATGGTAATTCTGCTTCATGTCACCTGGCTTATCCATGGTTTTTTTTCCCCTCTCCCTTTTTTTTTTCTCTATACTATGTTGTGCATAAATATGTGATTCTTCAGAATTTGTTTTAGTCTTTGCCTGATGAAGAGACCTGTGTAGTCTCGAAAGCTTGCAATTTGTTACCATCTTTTCAGTTAGCCATTAAAAGGTATCAACCACTGAGGACTCTCAATTCTAAACATTTTTTTTATCTACTGGCTAACACGGTACCAAGATATATTTCTTTCCTGTAGATACCATAGACAAATTTAGTGGGTTTTCAGGCCTATATATTAATTGGGATAAATCTGCCCTATTACCTCTATCCCAGCTCCCAGCACCTAATCTTAATACTCTTTCTTCATTGCCCATAGTGTCTAAATTTAAATATTTGGGTATTTATATGTCCCAATGCAGTGGATCGGATCTACAACTCAATGTTCTCCCCCTACTGGAATACGCTAAATCGAAATTTACATCTTGGAGTAAACTTTCTCTGTCTGTAGCAGGCCGCATTAATCTCATTAAAATGATTTTACTCCCTAAATTCAACTATTGTCTTCAACATAGTGCAGTAACTGTGCCCAAACTCTTTTTCACCAACTTAAATTCTCATATTGCCTCATTCGTATGGGGGTAAAACAGGCCCAAGCTTAAATTGACCACTTTGCAAAGACCTAAACAGGGGGGAGGAGCAGCATTGCCAGATTTCTTTTTATATTACCTGGCGGGGCAGGCTAAAGCACTATGTAATTGGATGCCTCATAGCTATCTCCCTAATTCTGAAAGTCACTTGGTTAGCTCTGTCGGTGCTAAATGTCCGCTGGGCTTTCTGGAATCCGAAAAAATAAACGCCCCCTGTCTATTACCTATGATCCGATTGGCACGATCCACTTGGAAGAAAATTAAAAAAAGTTACTGGATTTGGGGATATTGTGGCAGAGATGCCTCTATGGGATAATGGTTACTTCCCGACGTTGATGAATCACTCATCCACGAGTTTTGGGGTTTCCTACGGGGTCCTTTCGGTGGGAGACTTATATGACCAGGGGGTTTTTATGTCCTTTGAGCAACTACAGGCTAAATATGATCTTCCAAGGTCTCAATTTTTTCGATACTTGCAACTCAGATCCGCCATTCAGTCATTTGTCAGGAATGTGGGAGCAAATCGTAACATCTCATCTTTACCCGATAGGTATTCTTAAGTCACAGGGACCTCAGGGTCTTATCTCGTTCCTATACACATATCTGCTATAAACGGGAACGAACTGTTATAGATTCGGTAAGAGGCAAATGGGAGGGGCTTATTCCTGATATGCAAAACGGGGAATGGGAGGATATTTTGGAATCTCCCCTCAGGGTTTCCCCATCGATTAACAATAAGATGACCCAGCTATATATAATCCACCAATCATACTTGACTCCACTGAGACTCTTTCGGATGGGTCGATACTTGACGTCGGAATGTTTGCGTTGCCACTCACCCGACGCTGATTTTATACATATGATATGGCAGTGCCCCATTGTTTCTCACTTTTGGAGGGAGGTAACATCGCTATTAACTTCAATACTGTCAATTCCGATTCCTCTTGAACCCTTGGTTTGCCTGTTTGGAGTGTGGGACGAGGAGGCCTGGGAACACTATACGGGGATTTTTCTGCGAGAAACACTTTTTTTGGCAAGAAAATTGTTAGCTTTGCGGTGGATGGGGAACTCACCCCCCTCCATTAGGTCCTGGATTGAGTTGGTGAATGCATTTCTCCCCTATGAGCGTACTCTTTATCAAAACAGGGGTTGCCCGGGTAAGTTCAATAAAATCTGGGATAGATGGAACACCTCTCATCTCACTCTGTGACCTGACTAATTGATAGAGACGCGGTTTAGCCTTTGTTCTGCAAGTATTGCGCAATGGGGGAAAAATATTCAGCTATTGTTAAGTGGCGGCTTAGTAGTTCTGGAGGTTTAGTTTGGTTGTAGTTTAAGAACCTTATGTTCTGATTGTTCCTTAACTTTACATATATGTTCTTCTATGTGAAATGATTGGCATAGGTATGCTCTGCCTTTTTCATCTCCTGTAAATGTAACCGCGCAAACTAATGACAAGGACAAATATTTATGCTGTGTTTTATTTTGTGATTGATAAACGAATTTAAAAAAAAAAAAAGAAGTCCAGATGAATTAGAAAAAAAACCATGTTTCTCCTTGACATAATTAGCTAAATCACAATAGAAAAAACAAAACCATGTTCACATTTAGCCCTGACACATATTATCTGCTCACATAATTTAAGTAATCTTCTCATTAGCTCAGGAGGAAGTGTTAACGAGGACAAAGCAGCTGATATAATTGAACAAATCATTTTTGACAGTGATAAGAGCAGAGTGGTCTTTTTGAAAGTGCCTGGTGCTTGAAATCAAGTACACTGCTGCTTGTAAGAATGCTCCTAAATTAACCCTTTACCATTTCATCAAGAACTTCAAGGAGAGACTGGTTTATTGCTCACAAGCTGAGCCCACCCCATACCCAGGAGATAATGACTTCCTTTTGCGGCCGTCATGTACCTATAAGGCTACGTTCACATTTGCGTTGTGCGCCGCAGCGCACAACGCAAACAAAAACGCATGCACAACGCTGCGTTTTGCGCCGCATGCGTCCTTTTTTTGTTTGATTTTGGTCGCAGCAAAAATGCAACTTGCTGCGTCCAATGCGCCCGGACGCGTGCGCCCCAGGGACGCATGCGGCGCAAAACGCAAGTGCGACGCATGTCCATGCGCCCCCATGTTAAATATAGGGGCGCATGACGCATGCGGCGACGCTGCGGCGCCGACCGTAAATGTGAACGTAGACTTTGAGCCACTGGTGTATTCTAGCTCTGCCATGGTTGATAACCTGTTCAATGCTGCTGTCAACCTCTGACAATGGCATTAAAGCACAGAATAACTGTTAAAACAAAATCCAGTCCTCGGTGCATCATGGCGGAGTCAATCATTTTAAATGCACCTTCCCACCTGATTGTTTTCCCTCTATCGCCGCCCTTCTCTGGCTCTTTGAAGCCAGAGCAGTCAATCAAAGAAGGTGAAGATTGTGGGAAAACAAGCAGGTGGGAAGGTGTAGATACATTATTGTGCACCATGCTGTGGCCAGAGTGCCCATACTTGGTTTCAATAGGCAACAATGGGTTGCTTTGGCAGCAGGGGGTCTATTGAAGACCTCTGTGCATGCCTTAACAGAGCTTCATTGAAATCCAGCCTGTGGTTGGGCTTCAAAGGAGACTGTGATGTTTACTATGCACAGTAAGGCCCCCTTCACACGTCCTTGTCATGTGACAGTTTTCACACGCACCGAAGACACCTTCACACGTAGACCCATTCAAGTGAATGAGTCTGCACACGTCAGTGTGTTTCCAGGGACCATGTGTCCAAGGCAAACCCTGCTGATATGTTCATTTTTTAGGAGCAGCACGGGCCACAAAATGACACATCCATGTGTCATCAGTGTGGCACATACCTGCCCCTGGGAATCAGCGGTACTATTCATGCTGATTCGGGTGCTGAACGCAGCTCTCTTAATTGTCCACTGCTTGCGCTAAGATCATCGTGAGCAAGGGACAATGTTGAGAGTTGTAGTCAGCCACCACTGTCTACATCGAGTGTAAAATAAATAATAAAAAAAAAATCACTTTATACTCACCGTAAAATTGAATCCCTGGAAACCGTTGTCCCCAGTAAACAAACTAAAGTAAAAAACAATATTCCTCACCTGTCCGAAGTTGAAAGACTAAAGAGTGTCCCACGCCTTAATCCATCTGTGTGACATTTGTTCTCACTGCAGCGAGTCATTCTGCCCTGCTCTTCAGTATGAGCGGTCACTTCAGGCCACTGCTCACACTGATGAGCAATTGTCGCACAGTGTTGGATTATGGCATGGGACACTATATTAAAAGAATAATAATAATAAAACTTGACAAGTTTGGCATTACCGTATTTCTACTGATGGAGTCATATTGTCAGAAAAAACAAAACCCCACAACAATGCCAGAATTGCAGTTTTCTTCACTAGTTCACTTCACTTGGAATTTTTTTTCCAGTTTTTTAGTCTACTTCATGATAGAATGAATGGTGTCATTCAAAAGTGCAACTCATCCCACAAAGTTATGGCTCTTGGAAGAAGAGGATGAAAAAAACAAATTGGCCATGTTGGCATGGGCTTAAGAAAATTATGAAATGTTTAATTGTCCTTCAGTAATTAATAACATCCAACTAAAACATAGAAAAACACTGAAGCTGCAAACTTGGTGAAAACCCAAATCTGTGTCAGTACAAATCATGGCCAGGTGTGTTGTTGATTGTGGTAGTAATGTCCGATAATGTTTCTACCTTATTCCCAGAATCCTAGGCTTCTTGATGACGTCAGCTTCCACCCCTGTGTCAGATTCAAGCGCTGGGAGGCTGAGCGAGTTCTGTCCTTTATCCCCCCTGACGGTAACTTCCGGCTGATGTCCTATCGTGTGAGCTCCCAAACGTAGGTACCTCATCTCTGATACTTTTGGATTGGAGATGTTAAACCAGCTCTCTGTTGCATTGAATATTTCCAGGAATATTTTATGTTAAAAAATAAATAAATGACCCAATTTTCAGAGAATTTCATCAGCCACTTGTGTATATATATTATTTTAAAGGAACCTGTGACCTGGTTTTCCCCATATAAACTATGCCCACCACTTTTTAATGCCTCTTTTACAGCTATCTAGCAAGCTGTATAATAAGCCGCAGCTTAAAAAAAAACAAAAAAAAAACCTTTTATACCCTTCCCACTCCACATGGTCCTGTCCAATGGACGTCGCTAGTCTTCCTCGGTGCCTCCTCTATTATCGTAATCGCCATTCTCCTTTCCTGCTTCATGGGAATGACGCATCCTACATCATTCAAACAGTGTCTCCCAATCTTGCTCCACTGCAGGCGCACTTCTCTCTCTGCTGCGGGTGGAACAAAGTACTGTAATGTGCATGTGCCAGGAGAGGCCGAAGGCTGCCTATGACCCAAAAGTAAAGTCAATGCATGTGCGTTACAGAACTTTGTTCTGCCCTCATGAAGGCAGAGAGCAGTATGCCTGTGCAGGAGCGCAATTGCGGGCACTGTGGGGACACGTCATCCACATGAAGTAGAGAAAGAGGACGATGATTGTGGGGATAGAAGAGGTGCTGGATAGGGATGAAAGCTATTTTATGGAATGTACACATTGGGAGCTTGTATACATGCTGCTAGACTGCTATAAAAGAGGCATTAAGGTGGTGACCATAGTTAACATTGGGAAAGCCTGATGACTAGTGTTGAGCATTCCGATACTGCAAATATCGGATATCGGCCGATATTCGCGGTATCGGAATTCCGATACTGAGTTCCAATACTTTCAGTATATCGATTACCGGGATCGGAAGTTCCCATAGTGCAATAAGCCAGTTTCATTTAATTCAGCCAATGAGGAATCCTAAGAAGTGTGGGCACATTCTGTTATGCATGCTAGGCATGTAAGTAAGGGCATGGAGGTGATTGGCTGCTGAAATGATGTCATGATGCACTATAAAAGCCGCTGCCGCCATTTTGGGTTCACTCTGCTGTGAATTCAGTTAGGAACAGGACGCTGCTGTTCTGACTGAGGGATAGTTTGAGATAGCGATTTGCTTCATTGTGCTTTACCCAGGCTAATTTAGCAACCGCTGTGTGAGAACCTAGTTTTTGCCTTGCAGCGCTGTTCACGGCTGTCTGCAAGGTCTGTGTGTGAGTTCAGCTCACGCTGTAGCCTGTTCTGCAGCCACAGCTGGTTGTAGTCAGCTCAGCGTGCGTCACTGCCTCAAACTATTCCATTGTCCTTTTTTTCAATTAGTGCTGCCTGCTGCACATTTTTTTCTGACTTATCCTAGTAGTGGGTTTCCATCCGTATCTTGCTAGATTGCAGAAAAACACTATATAGGAGTACATAGAGGATCCTTTCTGCAGCCTTGTGCCCTGCAGCCCCAGCCAGATTATTAGCCTATTTTTTGGAGCCTCATCTATTGCATTGTAGGTTACCTTCCTGCATTGTAATAGCTTCAAAAAGTTTGTGATACAATCGGTTTTACATCTTTGGGCACATCCAGTGTCTTTTTGTGAAAAAACAAAAAGTTAATAAAGTTCACCAAACACTCCACTTTACAGTTGTGTAAGCCACATTAGCTCATATTAAAGTCTAGTCCACACTTTATAAAATTAGTGTTTCTTATACCTGTTAGCTGCTGTTCAGGAATAAGCACACTAAGCCCTTAGTACTTTTCTGCCTATCTTTATCAGTCTACCAAGATGAAGAAGGCAGGGAGTAAGGCACGTGGTCGTGGGCGTGGAGTTTCTGCAGGGAGAGGACGTGGGGATTCTGTGCCTGCTGCAGGCACCAGTCACTCAGCATCCCCCAGTTTTACCAGGGAACAGTCCTTTATGCGCATCTTTGTATGAGCTCGCCGTACCCCACTGCTGCGGGACGAACAAATTGAAGCCGTTGTCGGATGGATGGCAGCTAACGCATCGACTTCAATTAGGATGTCTCAGGCACAAAGCACTGAATAGCACCCATCTGTCTCTTCACCACCTGCCAAATTGCCTAGGCAGTCAGAGAGCCCAGGACAGGAGCCATCTCTACTTCTGTTCTCTGAATCTCTTGGCTTGGAAAGAGGGGGCCAGCCAAGCAGCATTCGAGAAACTGAAGAAGAGGCAGTATGCAGTGATGCGCAACAGCTTTGTCTCTCAGAATCCGAAGAGGCGAGTGGGCCAGTGCCTACGTTCAGCACACCTCAGTATGCATCTGATGATGATGAGACTCAGGTTCCACTTTCTGGTGTGTACTGTGCTGTTGAGACTACCCAGGAGAAGCAGTTGTTGGAAGAGGGTAGTGTAGATGATGAGGTCCTTGACCCATCATGACGTGAGGTACAGGAAGGTGGTGGGAGCAGCTCTGAGGAAGAGATTCCCCGGACGGCCCAAAAAGGAGGGAGAGGGAGGGGGAAGACTGCATTGCCTGTAGCCTCCACTTCGGCACCCATTAGGAGCATGCCTCTTCCAAAAGCCAAAACGGGCGCTCCCAAGACTTGCAGTGCCTGGTCCTTTTTTGACACAGTTGCAGATGACATTTGCTTTGTCAATTGCAAGCTGTGTAATCAGAAAGTCAAAAGAGGGAAAAGTGTCAGCAACCTCAATACCACAAATATGTGGAAACATGTGCGGACCAAGCACGTGGTGGAGTTACAAAAACACACTGAAGACCTAGGCCAACCTACAGCGCCACCTACCACCTCTTCAGCTCGTGTTGTAGCCTTTTCCTCCAGCTCACACACAGCTGGTTCGGCTTCCTCACAGGATCGCCATGGAAGAACCTCTGGCACTGTTGTCCAGAGACCCACTGTAATTCCACCCGCAGCACCACGTTCCCAGTCCTCCTCACACTCCCAGCCCATCGATAGCACAGGCATGGGAGAAAAGGCGCCCATACTCGGCAAACCACCCCCGAGCACAGGCTCTGAATGCTGGCATTGCAAAACTACTGTACCTTGAAATGCTATCATTCAGGCTGGTGGAGACTGACACCTTCCGTAACTTCATGACATTGGCAGTCTCACAATACAACGTGCCCAGCTGCTTTTATTTCAGCAGGCAAGCCGTCCCTGCCCTGCAAAACCATGTGGAGGGAAAAATTAAACATGTGCTACTAAACGCCGTCAGTAGCAAGGTCCACCTGACCACCGATGCGTGGACCAGTCACCATGGACAGGGGCGATACCTTTCCCTTACTGCCCATTGGGTAAATGTTGTGGAGCCGGGTACAGATCTTGAGAGTGGCGCTGTTTGTGTTCTGCCAACTCCAAGGATTGCAGGAATCCAGTCTGTACACTGTACAGTCTAGGCAGATGCCGGCCCTGCATGTGAAGGACTACTATAATAATAATTTGAATTATATTTCGCCAATATATTACACTGCGCTTTACAATGAAGATATAAAATGTTCCTAATGTAATAAACATCATTTATCCCCTAATATGTTATGTTTATTTTTCTTAGCTTGGTTTCAATTCCTGTCTATGTAAAACACAACATAATATTCCAGGAGAACATTTCAAGTGGAAAGTTTGATGTAACTGTGGGTCCCAAGCAGAACATGGGCAAAACTGTGGAAAGTATTGTGCTGTCTGTCCACATGCCCAAAGTTGTCCTAAACATGAACCTCACACCAACGCAGGGGACATACACATACGATCCTGTTACCAAAGTAAGTCTTTTGTGAATGCTATTACAGGAGACTGTTTCAGGAAAGTTTGACCATTTAACATGTATGGGCAGCCAGCTTAGATGGCGGACTTTCCTCATACTGTCTTTGTATGATGTAATGAAGACTTTATTGTGCAGGCTGCCTACTAGATGGTGGCCTGATTCTAACGCATCGGGTATTCTAGAATATGCATAGTAGTATATAGCACAGCCACATAGTATATAGCAACCGCGTAGTATATATTAGCCACATAGTATATAGCAGCCACATAGTATATAGCACAGCCCACGTAACACAGACAGCCACGTAGTATATAGCAGCCACGTAGTATATAACACAGCTCACGTAATATATAGCACAGGCCACGTAATATAAAGCACAGCCCACGCAGTATATAACACAGGCCACGTAGTATATAACACAGCCCACGCAGTATATAACACTGCCCACATAATATATAGCAGCCAGGCAGTATATAGCACACCCCACGTAGTATATAGCAGCCAGGCAGTATATAACATAGCCCACGCAGTATATAACATAGCCCACGCAGTATATAACATAGCCCACGCAGTATATAATACAGCCCACGCAGTATATAATACAGCCCACGTAGTATATAACACAGCCCACGCTGTATATAACACAGCCCACATAGTATATAGCAGCCAGGCAGTATATAACACAGCCCACACAGTATATAGCAGCCAGGCAGTATATAACACAGCCCATGTAGTATGTAACACAGCCCACTCAGTATATAACACAGCCCACATAATATATAGCAGTGTGGGCACCATATCCCTGTTAAAAAAAAAAAAAAAAAAAGTCATCTGGATAAAGTCACTAAGTCATCTGGGTAATTTCGCAATGCATCACTGGGAATGGAAGCTGGCGGCAGCATCGCGCGCATCGGTGGACGGCGGAAGGTGAGAATAGCGCAATTTGTTAGGTTTTTTCAATTATTTTTAACATTATATCTTTTTACTATTGATGCTGCATAGGCAGCATCTATAGTAAAAAGTTGGTCCGGGATGGGGCGACACACTGGCACTGACTGGAGGGGAGTAGGGAGGGAGCACTGACTTGAGGAGAGTAGGGTGGGGCCAATTTGCGGCCGGACTAAGGCTGTCGCTGATTGGTCGCGGACGGCTGTCCCTTACAGACAGACAAACAGACGGAAGTACCCCTTAGAAGATTATATAGATAGATGAGGCATGATCACTTATTGCAAAATCATTCCTACAATGGCTATTTCTTTCCCCTACAATGCACAGTATCTGCAGGATTAATACTCAGAACAAGCCCAGTGTACAGTTTTATTATTTCTTTTTTTTAATCTCTTTGCATCCAGTGTCATAGGACACTCCTAACTATCTGCTCAAGTTATGTTTCCCAGAAGCACACTTATTAGGCCGCTTTCACATTTGCGGTTGTGTCCGCAGCGTTTCTTCCGCAAATATCCGCATGCGTTTTGTATTCCTATAAATAACATTAGAAACGCATGCTTTTTTGTGTGTTCGTGTTTTCCCGCATTTGACGACGCATGCGTCGTCTAGTCGTCTGCGTCTGGGCGTGGAAATGCAACATGTAGTAATCTTTAGAGGCGTCAATTTGCCGCCTGGAAACGTATGCGGTCGATTGCGCAAGGTTTGCGCCGAAAAAACGCATTGTAGTCTATGTAAACGCATGCGTTTTTAAGCACATGCATTTGGTTGCGTTTTTCAACGCATGCGTTTCAATTGAGAAAAACAAGTCTAGACACTGATAAGCCACCCCCCACATACAAGGTGATAAAGGGAGGTAGTGGACATTTGCAGTTCACTACTCAGCAGACTGCCTTGCAGACGAGACGCCACACAACACCTTGGAGCAGCAAACAAGCCTCAGAACAATGTGAGTATATCCTATCCAATGCCTTTCTTTTCAATTTTCTTTCTCTACATGTCCTAATTTCTGCCATTTCTTTCTTTCTGCACACATCAGAATGTCTTCTTCTTCTGATGATGATGAGCAAACACCTGGGCCTGCACAAGGGGAACATGTCAGCGAAGTGAGTATTCACCTCCTCAGATTGGTAAGTATTCACTGTCACATCTACACATATGACAATGTATATTTTCCTTTTTTCAGACCACTTCTTCTACAGCGGAAGAGACTGGGCAGGAGACTGGGCAGGAGCAGCGTAGTCACGGTCGGGTGGCACGGCGGCAGCGTGTAAGTATACCTGGCTGACTGTTTATTGTATCCTCATTTTACAATTCTTGAATCTTCATTTCTTTCTACTTCTCTCTTTCTTTCCCTTTTGCTTCAGCACCATTGTTTTTTTTTATTTAAATATTCATGCCATTCCTCTGCTTCTGTTTTCTGTCTTCCTTATGTTAATGTCTCCAATATTAATGTCCTTTTTGTTTTTAGGTTCCAGAACGGGATGAGGACCTCATCGAGAATGAACACCTCATCTCCCTGGTCCATGAGCGAGTCCCGTTGTGGGACACCCGGGATCCACTGCACGCCAACAACGTAACGATCCGGCGCCTTTGGAATGAGGTGGCCACAGCGTTGTGGGATGGCTGGGCCAATGCCCCGGCTCGGGTCCGTTCTGCATTTGGTAAGTATCGCAATGCAGTGTGATGCAGTCAATACCTTGGCCATGCTCACACAACTGTGTATGATAGAAAGTAATTGCTTTGTCTCAGCACACACAGTTGTGTGACCACGGTCAAAAGAGCATTGGTCCTAACTATTATGTTTTGTTTTGTCAACAGTGTCAAAAGTCAAAACACGTTGGCGATCGATGAAGGACCGCTTCAACAAGGACCTGCACCAAGAGAGCCGGCTTCCAAGTGGTTCTGGAGCAAGGATACGAAAATACAAGTACCACCGCATCCTTGCGTTTTTGAGACCGGTCCTTGCACGAAGAACGTAAGTATATTGGTTAAAAAAAAAAAAATTTAAAAAAAGTTTTGTAATTAATGCTAGCATTTTTTTGGTCAATATTTTGAATCAGTATTTGGAAACCAAAACCATGAGTGATTGATACATGCAGAAGTGGAGCACGTGTTCTTTGAATACTTTTCCTCACATAGTTCCACTCCAGGTTTTGGCTTACCAATAGTGATGTGAAATACTGAGCAAATACTGACAGTGCGACGGCAGCCCACACAACAGATCTACACTCATCAAGTCAGGTGTCAGAAGTAATGAATTCATGATGCACAAACAAATGGCTCCTGAATTCATTTTTCCTGACACTTGTCCTGGTGAGTATACAGGTGGCTTGTATGTCCTCCATCGTCCATTTATATGTTCAATCAGTATTTGAAATCCAAAACCATGAGTGATTGATACATGCAGAAGTGGGGCACGTGTTCTTTGAATACTTTTCCTCACATAGTTCCACTCCAGGTTTTGGCTTACCAATAGTGATGTGAAATACTGAGCAAATACTGACAGTGTGACGGCAGCCTACACAACAGATGTATAGTCATCAAGTCAGGTGTCAGAAGTAATGAATTCATGATGCAAATGGCTCCTGAATTCATTTTTTCTGACACTTGTCCTGGTGAGTATAGATGTGCCTTGTATATAGATATGGCTTGTATCGCCTCCATCGTCTCTTCATATTTTACATCAGTTTTTTTAATCCAAAACCTGGTGTGGTTGATGCATGCAGAAGTGGAGCATATGGTTTTATTATACTTTTCTTCATACTGTTGTACTCCTGATTTTGGCTTTCAAAGTCTGATGTAAAACTCTGTCCAAATAGTGCTAGTGTGACCTCTGCTTTAATCTCAATGTATATAACACAGGAGTTATCGCTTTGTAACTGTTTGGTATTAATTTTTTTTTTAATCTTTTTTCACAGCACTTGGAGCTCCACTGTTGGCCCAGGTTCTGGAGCGGTCCTTCATCAGTCAGCCACGGACCCGTCCCAGCCATCCTCCAGCGCTGCAGCAAGTGGGCCTGCCACACAACCTGGAGACCAGGAAGCTGGTCCATCAGGTCTTCCCCTTCCCCAGTCCTCTGCCTCTAGCCAATTTTTTTATGGGCTCCTCCTGGCAGCGGCAGAGAGCCGCGGACAGGTCACTCATGCCCGAGTTTTTGCACTTGAGCTCGGTCTTCCACGAGGGACTCAAGGCGATGGGTGACCGACTGGATACTGCCATTAGCCATATGAGTACACGTATCCAGGAGGTTACCACAGCCCTTGCCCAAGTGAAAGCCGACCTCCAGAGGCCAGCACATCATTTTTTTTAATCAAATTGAACAGGGCATGTCGGAACACCTTAGTCCCGATCTCCAGATTACTGTTATGCAGGCCTGCAATGCTGCTTACGTGCAGGCTATGCAGCAGTGTCGGTATTTTCAGCAGACAGTGGGGGCATTTCCACCAGTGCCCACACTGTCACGCTTTACCTCTATGCCGACATCTGCTGCATACCACTGCACGGCCACCTCCATTCCAAACACTGCCGGACCGTATTACAGCACCACCACCATGCCCAGTGCAGTGGGTCAGCCCACCGCCACCACCATGACAACTGCTGCTCCTGCTTGGGCCTCCTCCACTGCCACCACTATGCTGCAGCCGCAGGACCCTGGCCTGTTGTTCCCCGCCACCACCACATGAATGCCGCTGCCGGACCCAGGCCCGTTCCCCGCCACCACAAGAATGCTGCTGCCGGACCCAGGCCTGTTACCCGCCCACACCACAAGAATGTCGCTGCCGGACCCAGGCATGTTATCCGCCACCACCACAAGAATGCCGATGCCGGACCCAGGCCTGTTACCCACAACCACCACAGAAATGCCAATGCCGGACCCTGCCCTGGCGTTACCCGCCACCACTAGAAGGCAACAACAACAACAGATGGACCGTGACATGTCGGCGACCACATCAAGGCCAATACCCAGTAGCCCAACGAGGCTCCCCGGACGGCAGTGCCAAGCAAAAAAGTGAAAGGCAATACAAAAAAGACAATAGCTATCCCTCCCCCCTCACCTCCCAATGTGTCTGTAATGTCTGCTTTGTCTCAACCTTCTAGTGTGTCTTTGCCCTCTCATGTGTCTAGCCCAATCCCTGAATTTCCCGACCCCAGTAGTTTTATTGCACCTTCTCCAGCCACCCCTGCGTCGTCAACAGTTAGCCAGCCCTCACTGCTCCACACCCCCCAATTACGGCAATCAACCCCAAGCAGGCGCAGTTAATTTGTTTTTTTGGTTTTATATTGTTAAAATAAATATTCTTTTTGTGGTCCCCCAATAAGGTTTGGATAACTGTGTATTTCGTCACCGGCAACACACACCGTGCGCTAAATTCAAAAATGCGCCAAACAATTATTTTTGGGCTACCTCCTAGCTCCAGTAGTTAGTTAGTACAACACATAAGGTTTGTGTGTGTTTGGTATAGAGAAAAGAGGTTGCCCCCCAAAAACACACTTGTATTTTCAGTCTGTGACTTTTTGTCGCAGAATTAAGACAAAATGGTGGCAATACACAGCTGAATACATAGCTGTAACTATACTCAACTGGTCGTGTCTTAAAATCGTTAGTTATGACACCAGACCTTTACAGTTGAGAAATGCCTTGTATTACCACCATTTTATCTTCTTTGTACATTAAATCTATTTCACACGAATTGAAGGGACAATAGAGGTGATACAAGGCATATCTATACTCACCAGGACATGTGTCAGAATAAATAAATTCATGAGCTACTTATTGATGCATCATGAATTCATTATTTATGACACCTGACTTGATGACTATTGATCTGTTGTGTGAAGCTTCCGTCACACTGACATTATTGGCTCAGTATTTAACATCACTATTGGTAAGCCAAAACCTGGAGTGGTTCAATGTGAGTAAAAATCAAATAAAAACATAAACACCACCTCTGGATTTAACAACCACTCCTGGTCTCGGCTTATATACTGATGTTAAGTAATGAACAAATACTGAGAATGTGATGGCACCAAACAGCCATCGTCTACACAGTCTGTCTCACTTACCAACTGGTGAACCGAGTCATAACGCAATGACGTCAACAGCCCAAGAACCGTTAGTGGTGTGTAAGAAAATACATGTGAGACATGGTGTAAATGCTTAAACAGAATTTTTTTATTAAAACAAACAACATGATCAACATTTTGAAAATAACTGTAAAACACCCAAAGACAACAGGACATTTCACACCATATTGTCCTGCCATTCCACACGTCCGAGGTCTGAATGAAAAAAAGCAGCAAATTGGTCCCACATGTGGCCTACTTCAACTGTTGACCGCAGCGGGTGATGACGGTAATCAGGCAAAGGGTTTCCAACAGGTTCATCAAGTTCTATGGTGGGTCTCTCCTTAGCCAGAATGAAATTGTGGAGAACCACACAGGCTTTTACCACCTCATCCACTGTCTCCATTTTTAGATTTATGGCAGTTGCTAGAATGCGCCATTTGGACACATAATCCCAAAGGCACACTCTACTGTTCTGCGGGCCCTGGTTAGTCTGTAGTTATAGATCCGTTTTGTGCGGTTCAAGTCCCGACTTGAATAGGGCTTCAGGAGATTTTCACTCATCTGAAAGGCCTCATCCCCAACAATTACAAATGGCAGCAGTGGGCCTTGAGTGTTGGGGAGAGGTCGTGGCTGTGGAAAATTAAAATTTTTGCCATAAACACGTCGGCCCATATCCGAGTTTTTAAAAGTCTGTGAATCGTTGCCACGGCCAAAAGCACCAATGTCCACGGCAATGAAGCGACAGTCCGCATCGGCTATTGCCATGAGAACAACAGAAAAATATTTCTTGTAGTTGAAGAACTGTGATCCCGTTCTGGTTGGTTTGATAATCCGGATGTGCTTCCCATCCACCGCACCCAAACAGTTGGGGAAATCACAAACAGTCCAAAATTTATCCGCAATTTCCATCCACATGTCCTCCGTGGGTATGGGTATAAATTCTTCACGGAGAATGGTCCATAAAGCCCGGCAGGTGTCAAAAACAATTCCGGACAGGGTGGAAATTCCAAGGCGGTACTGGAAATGAAGGGATGACAAGCTCTCTCCAGTTGCAAGAAATCTGTAGAAAGAAAAAATAATTTACAAAAATGCCAAAAATACATGTCAGACCAGCAAAAATTATGACTAGCATTTGTTTAGAATTATTACGTACCTTAAGGTAACCAGGAGACGTTCCTCTGGTGGAATCGCTCTACGGAGCTGTGTGTCCTGTCTCCGGATGGCTCCTTGGATGCGATCAAGCAAATCCCGGAAAGAGTCTTGTGACATCCTTGTATATTCCGGGAATTTTTCTGGGTTCTCATTGAGCTCACCATACAGGGTGTGATATGCACCACGGCTCTCCCGCAGTTCTACAATGGGGTGTTGCCAAAAACGCCTACGCCATGTCCTTCTCCGTCTTTCACGGTTTCGGTGTTGCTCCCAAGCAAAACGCACACGCCAGAAAAATCTTGATGCTTAGATCCAGTTTGAAGTAAAAGCTCTCCATGTGAAGATCCATCTTGTCACAGGATACAGGAGCAAAATCTGAAGATTTCAGCTGTCCTAGGGTCTATATATAGATATCCCGTAATACACGCCCTCTGTAGTCCCATTGGCTGTTTCTTGTGATCTTGATTTTTCTCCTGTAAATTTTTTCAACATGCTCAAAAAAAACACAAACACATGGAAAACGCGTAAAAAAGCATGTAAACGCAGCGTTTTAATGCCGCATGCGTTAACCGCATGCAGATAGAAAACGTTGCGTTTTTCTTGATCTTGCGTTTGCGGATTAAACGCTGCAGATTTAAACGCAAATGTGAAAGTAGCCTTAATGCAGCAGGCCCCTCCTTTTGATTTCCAGTGCGCTTTTTCTTTTTTTTTTTAGAGAGATCTAAACATGGCCATTTTTATTTAAACAGGTATAAAAAGTCTACACACCCCTGGTAGTGCCATGTTTTTGCCATCTAAATCAAATTTCATACCAAGACGAATATTTTCATAACTGTTCCCACCTTTTAATGTTACAGAGAATCTGTACAATTTAATTGAAAAACAAACTGATTTTTTTTTCAGGTGGAAAAATGAAGTAAAATAATTTGGTTGCATAAATAAACACACCCTTACCCTAATACTTAGTTGAAGTGCCCTTTGACTTTATGACCACTCTTCCTTGTGGTAGGAAGAAATTAGAAAAAAAAATTGAAGCAATAAAATATGGTCAATTCTGTACTAATATCCTCTATCCTGGTGTATATATCTCTCCCCAATTCAGGTATAGCCCCCTCGTCCCTATCCTAGTAGGCATGGCCTCCTCGTACCTATCCTAGTAGGCATGGCCTCCTCATCCCTATCCTGGTAGACATGGTCTATAGGAGTGGAGAACAGTGAATATTCATTCCCTTAATTAGCAGGCACATATGAAAGCTCGGCAACTGCAGGAAGCCAGCGGCTGCAGCTAAGAGTGTCCGCTATTAAAGAGAAATAGATATTTATTTCTCTTCACTCCCATGGGCGTGGAGAACAGTGAATAGTCATTTCTCTTTAGCAGCAGGCACAGGAGTAAATACCGTTTCCACAATCAATAATCGCTGCGGATTGGACGCTGCGTACAGCCGCAGCGGCCAGATGTTACAACATAGTGGATGGGATTTTATGAAATTCCATCTCCACCAATGGTGTGCTTGTTGGGGTGCGTGGATGAGATTGGAGTGGATAACAACCTGAAGACAGCTATTGCCAGATTGCTGTATATGGCCCGGAAGGTAATAGCGCGAAATTGGATTAAGGACGAGCCGCCTTCAAGAAGAGAATTCCTCCAATATGTGAAGCAGGGCCTGAAACTGGAAAAGGGGTTTTATCAGAAAAGAGGGAAAATTGAAATGTTCGATAAGCTGTTGTCTCCGTGGCTTGCCATGGGATAGGTTTGCTATTAAACAAGGTGGGCTGTCTTATTGGGGGGGGGGGGAATAAGTTGGGATCGCAGGGTTCGTTTGGGGGGAAAACTGTGTACTGAAAACAAGAATGTAACATGTCAATTGTAATGTTATTCTTAATAAAAATTTATTTGAGTTAAAAAAAAGAAATTTCATCTCCACTATGCGTGCAGGGGCGCCTCCGGCATCCCTGTGTAAACGGACATGCGGCGCGTCTTTCTAGACCGCAGCATGTCTATTAATGTTTAGGAGATGCTAATCTCCACAAGATAAATATTACTGTCTATGTATAGGATGTGGTGATTCCACATGGTTCAATGAACACATCCAGAATCACCGCGCGTACAAAAGCCGAGAACGCTTAGGACAGAGCTGCGTCCAAAACCCTGCCAATACTGATCGTGGAGACACTCTTTAGCCACAGCAGCCAGCTCCTGCCTCCTGTGATTCCCTGCTCCCCCATCTACAGCCAGAAAAAGTACATCCGGACTAGAAGACGTACATTTTTTTGAAAAAAAAAAAGTGTGTCTTATAGTCCAAAGAATACGGTACATAAAGTGCAGCACAGATTAATCTCAACTAAACGCCCCGATCCTTAGATCAGGAACAGAACAGACATTTATAGAACATTTCCCTGACTCCACAGCACTACCTCACTACTGAGCATGTACGTAAAGGGCAGCACATATTCATCTCAACTAAAAGACAAGATTAGGGACAGAACAGACATTTATAGGATATTTCCCTGACTCCACAGCACTGTCTCACTACTAAGCATGTACATAAAGTGCAACACAGATCCAACACAGATTCATCTCGACTAAAAGCCGAGAGCCTTAGATCAGGAACAGACATTTCAGAACTTCCCCAAATAAATTTATAGCACATCCTGCATTGTACTACTGCACCAATTTATTATATATTGTCGAGTCAGTCTATTTTATACGGACTCCACCAAAATGGACACAAATCAGACTCCACATTCCTCACCTATCACATGCTGTAACCTACTTTAACTGCCTTGTACATGAATATTATGATTATTATTTTTATTAGGTGCTTACATGGGAAATTGGTAAGATAACTACTCAAAAGCTACCTAATCTTAAGGGAAGTGTCTCACTGCAGTCTGGTGCCCCAAAACCTGAGGAGAATCCAAGTTTGAACATCAGTTTCAAGATACAACAGCTTGCCATCTCAGGTAGGTGGAATAATTACAGAAACTATATTTGATTATTGGTGTAAGCTCTTGATTTCCTGCAGCATCAACGCATTACAAGGGCACACTAGTGGTGTAACTTTTTTTTTGCATGTTGCAGTAGTCATGAAGTAACGTCATAGAGACCTGGTAAGATTATGTGCACACAACATCATTTAGTCGCTATCGTAGAGGCCAAGTTTTTCCCGGGGAAGCTGCTACAGGAAAAACGCTAGCGGTCATTCTTGTGGCGGCTCTCACTTATGTTGAAGTGTTCACCCACACCTGAGAAGTCGCCTGAAGAATGTGCATGTCGCTTCTTTTAACCACTGAAGCAGATAAATGATATAATGCGGACATTGTTGTGCACCATGTTCATTTTATGGGGCACGATTGCAGGAAGATTCTGTGTGGAATCAACCTGAAACAGACATGTGCACATATGCTAAACCTGGGTCTCTGCTTTAACCACAAATTAATGGTGGTCGTATGAAGAGACAACCTCGTGTTAACGATGGAGACTAGAAAATGTAATGCATGCAAATTATCTTGTCCTTTTGTAATTATTATACAAGTCATAGACTGTTCTAATCGACACGTGTGATTACTGCTGTAATAAAAAAAAAATATTGAGATGGTCATGCTGGTAAGTTGCACTCAAGATTTGACCAACATTAAATCACTGGAATAACCATGTGTGATCTTGATTTGCTGAAGAAAAAAAAGTTCTCTCGTTATTGCACAATATTATTATATATTTTTTATGTATTCTGAATATTTTTCAAATCCTTTTCATTTTTGTTTTGTTCTACCTTGATCCAAATATTATCTAGTTTGCATGTTTTAAGTGACAACTCGCTGCAATTCCTATGGCAAAGGCTTATCGTCGGAATTAAAGAAACACTTTTTTTTATTTTTTCCTTTCTCTTTCAAGTCACAGTACTGCAATTCTGTCCAGCTAGATCACACTGCACTCTATACGTGAGACATTAGTCGCTTTTACAATGTAGCCTTGTTCTGGTGCTCTTACATTGTAAAAGGCACTGCCAGCAAACAAGTCTGAAGAGCTGGCACATGAGTAGCGCTGGATACTAGAGAAGCAAGTGTAGGGTCAGTGTGCTAAAGGGGTTGTCCACAGCCCTGACAACCCTGCCTCAATCAGTATGTTTGCCCCAGTAAAATAAAAATACTTATGCCACACAAAGGAAGGAATTGAGGGTACACTGATTAAATTTGCTGATGACACAAAGCTAGGAGGGATAGCTAATACTAGAGAAGAGAGAGAGAGAGGATTCAAAAAGATATAAATAACCTGGAGCAGTGGGCAGCAACTAACAGAATGGTTTTTAACAAGGAAAAATGTAAAGTACTACATCTGGGCAATAAAAATGAAAAAAAGCATGTACAGAATGGGAGGCATAGAGCTAAGCAACAGCACATGTGAAAAATACTTGGGTATACTAATAGATCATAAACTGAACATGAGTCAACAGTGTGATGCAGCAGCAAAAAAGGCAAATGCAATTCTGCGATGTATTAACAGAAGCATACAGTCTAGATCACGCAAAGTCATTATTGCCCTCTACTCCTCTTTGGTCAGACCTCATCTGAAATACTGTGTCCAGGTTTGGGCACCACATTTTAAAAAAGACATCAACAAACTGGAACAAGTTCAGAGAAGAGCGACCAGAATGGTCACCGGTCTGCGTCCTATAAGGAACTGTTACAGGATTTTGGAATGTTTAGCTTGCAAAAAAGAAGACTGAGAGGAGACTTAATAGCTGCCTACAAATATCTCAAGGGCTGTCACATTGTAGAAGGATCATCTTTATTCTCATTTGCACAAGGAAACAATAGAAGCAGTGGGATGAAACTGAATGGGAGGAGACACAGATTAGATATTATAAAAAACCTTTTGACAGGGTGATCAATGAGTGGAACAGGCTGCCACGAGAGGTGGTGAGTTCTCCTTCCATGAAAGTTTTCAAACAGAGGCTGGGCTCAAACCCACCACTGGCGCAGTTCTAGCTATGTCTGCACATTGGGCGCGGGGCTCACGTGACAATCAGTGCTGGCACAAGTACTGGCTTTACTCTCATCACCTTTGGTCAAATCAGACCTCAAGAGGAAGTTAGAGCTGCGGCTGGCCATTCACTTCCTGTCACACAATGGAGGGGAGTAGAGGGTTTGTTTTTATACAAGGGGCAAACATGCTGATTGAGATGGGATTTGTCAGAGTGGGGGACAACCTGTTAAATATACTTGCCAACATTTACACAAGTTTTTTGAATATACCAGGAGTGTTTAAATCTTTTACACCCAATCCCTTTTTTCCCCAGCCGCTGTCACATTCCAGTCAAAAGACCCCAAATACGTGAAAATTCAATAATGGTCTAGGTTCTGGGACCCCCCATTAATCACTCAAAACACTTGTTGATGTGCTGCTCCTGCCAGATCATCCTGCGTTGTATATGGACTGAAAATTTACTATTCTGTACTCCATCTGTGAACTCGTATACCTTCTATAGAACCCTTTAAAATAAATATATCAGAACATAAACTAGAACATAAACTATCACACTAGGGTGACTATAGACCTCAAGACCATGAATAAAGCAGCAGATATACTCCTATAAATACTTGCAAAGTGAAGAGGACAAAAAGTACAATGATCTGTTTAAAAATTAAAAAAATGTTTTATTTAGTTACAACATCATATCATCACAAACAATAATTGCCAAAGTATATGGAAAAGGGTATCAATCAGCCGATGGTATTATCCCAAAATTATATCATAAACTCGTATCGGATAAAATATAACTTTTACTTATATATTTAAAAATAGAAAAACCACAAACTCACATATAAAGTGCAAGGTGCATATAACAGATAAACACACAAATACTGTGAACAGAAATTAGCGCTATAAATCCTTAAAACGCTATGTCACTATAACCCTTATATTAATCTTCCGAAATAGGGTACAATAGCGCTTCAAACCTCTATGATCTCTAAGATCCTTCAATATTAATATAGAATATCATTAATACAGCAATAGGGACCTTTCAATAATTGGCATCCCAAAGAGGTTTTTTTTTTTTTAAAACCCAGTATCGCAGAGCACATATACATCTATACACTGCAGATCGGGGAATAACAGGTCTGGATTCTTATTTTACCGGAACCATACCAATATTTAGTCTGTCCGGGACCATTCAACACTCTTATTAGGTCCTACTAAAAAGAATCCATTTAGTTTTGACTGGTTTGTGCAGAAATAAATAGGAACAATCTCACCCGCTTTGTATTATTGCTGATAGCGGTGGATGTTCTTCCCCATTGTCCCGACGCGTTTCGTTTAAAACTCTTCAGGGGATAACATCGGGGTTAATCTAGTGTTTTTGCCCAGCCGACGCTGCTAGTCCATGCGCGTATTGTATATAGGTATGCTCGTTTCTTATATAGTGCATCTTACATTGTCGACATCCGGTCTTTCTCCCGCCCGGAGTTTACACATGTGACCGGATGTGAGGTAATCTGACCGCATCAGCTGACCGGAGTCTACGTCAGCCGTATACCATACTAGCTCCTGGAACGCAGGCTTTCCAACGCGCCTGCGCTCTCACTGTAGTATGTCTAGTACGCAAACATTCTCAATGCGCCTGCGTTACTAGTTGCGGTATTTATTTATATCGTTTGATAGCTATAAAATCCAGCTATCTTGCCTATATCACTAGATGGATGCTTATAACTTTTACATTGCATCTCTAGTGTACCATCATGTTATGTACATGTATTTTCCCTTATCGGTAAGACATTATTAAATAGTCAAAAGGCATATTGGACCCAGGACAAGTCTGTACAGATCAAGTATACTACCTATATAGGGGATAAAAAGATAATAAGTAGAGTGACATGAATTGGGGATACTATGTTACATATATACTTTTTATTATTGTATTTTTTGTATATACGACCGACTATTCCCAAGAGTTCTGGGGCATAGAGGGGATAGTTTTAGATGGAAAAAGAAAGAGTAAAGTGGCAGCCTACACAGGCCCTAGGGGCCCCTATAACTACTAACCCTACCTAACGCGGAGGTTGGCACCCTAGGACCTACGCAGTGGCGCCCCCACTCAACGTCGACTCACCCTCTCTAATATCCCTAATCCACCCTACATCAGAGGAAGGAAGTAAACGAGAGCTGATCATTAAGACCATTTGGATGGACTGTACCTAACCAAAAAATCCATTTACATTCCCTTTGAAGAATCATTTGATCCCAGTTTCCCCCTCTAATAGGTGGTTTGATTCTATCAATCCCTACAAAGGTGATTTTCTTAGTGTTGCCTTGATGGTATCTATTTACATGATTGGCTATAGATGTATCGTTTTTCTTTATAATATCTCGTATATGCTCTCTTATCCTTTTGCAGAATTCCCTCTTAGTCTTTCCTATATATTCAAGCCCACATTCGCATGTAGCTTTGTACACCACTCCCTTCGTTTGGCAGTTGATGAATTGCCTAATCTGGTAGGTCTTTCCTGTATTATTTCCCACAAATGTCTTGCTTGTTTGTACAGAAGTACATGCTTTGCATCTACCGCATTTGTAGCAGCCAGCCGGCTGCGTACTGAGCCATGAGTGATTCTTTTTTTCTTCTTGGTAGTGGCTATGGACTAATCTGTCCTTTATGGATCTACCTCTGCGAAAGGTGACCTGAGGCAATGGGTTTATGCTATTCCTGATGTCTGGGTCCATACAGAGGATTTGCCAATGTTTTTTTAGAATTTTACGGATCTCGTTAGCTCCATTTGAGAAGCGGGTTATGAATCGTGTAATCCCTTCATCCCCATTTTTTGGTTTTTTTATCAGCAACTCTCCACGTTCTCTTGTAAGAGAGGATCTATACGCTTCATTGAGTACACGTTCAGGGTATCCCCTATCCCGGAACCTTCCTCTCAAATCATCCGCTTGTTCTTTAAAACTGCTCAGCTCCGAACAGTTTCGGCGGAGTCTTAAATACTGTCCTTTAGGTATACCTTGTTTAAGGGGACCAGGGTGGCTACTCTCCCACCTTAATAATGCATTGGTGGCTGTGGGTTTACGATAGTTTTTCGTAACCAATAATCCCCCTTCACCCCTTTGGACCAAGACATCAAGAAAAGCCAGTTTACTTCTATCCATTTCAGAGGTGAAGTGTAATCCAAGATCATTGTCATTCAAATTATCCAAAAAATTATGAAATTCCAATTCACTGCCCCTCCATAGTACAAAAACATCATCCAGATATCTTAACCATAATGCCACTTTCTCCTCCACACCTTTTGTTGTCTCACAGAATACAACATTTTCCTCCCACCAGCCCAGGAGCAAATTTGCGTACGCAGGGGCACAAGGGCTCCCCATCGCGGTGCCCCTGAGCTGGTGGAAGTACTTGCCGCCAAACAAAAATACATTGTTCTCCAGACAAAAACGTAGGGCTTTCAGCACAAACTCATTATGCCTCTTAAATTGTCGGCCCCTTGTCTGTAAGAAATCACTCACGGCCCTTACGCCTACATTATGCGGGATGGAGGAATATAATGCTTCGACATCAATGCTACAAAGCATCATGTCTGTTTCCATATAGATACCATCCAGTCTCCTGAGAAAGTCGGTCGTATCTCTCACATATGAATTCAGTGCCAATACAAATGGTCTAAGTATTTGGTCAATATAAAGTCCGAGATTTTGGGTCATGCTATTAATCCCTGCCACTATGGGTCTTCCCTTTAGGGGGTTAGTCCCCTTGTGAACTTTTGGCAAACAATA
Source organism: Ranitomeya variabilis (assembly GCF_051348905.1). Lineage (NCBI taxonomy): Eukaryota > Metazoa > Chordata > Amphibia > Anura > Dendrobatidae > Ranitomeya > Ranitomeya variabilis. The sequence continues at coordinate 378,182,067 of NC_135235.1, read as the reverse complement.
AAAAGTAGCCATCACTGGGTGGACAGGGATTAAAAATTCCTTTTCATTTTGGTCTAACACCCCCATTTCATATCCCTCATAGATCATATTTCTAAGGTCACTCATAATACTCTCACTAGGATCATGGGTGAGAATTTCATAGCTATCGGGATCCCCCAACAGAGACATACACATTGATCTGTACTTTAGTGAGTCCAGGACAACCACGTTGCCCCCCTTGTCGGAGGGCTTAATGGTTATGCTTTCATCATCTTCCAATTTTTTAAGACTCATCATCTCTTCTTTGGAGAGATTATGATTCCACCCATTTATTGACCTCGGCACTTTCAATAATTCCTCCGTTACCAGATTAACAAAGACGTCCACCGAATTAACATCTGCCGTTATAGGGGGCATTTTTTTACTTTTTGTCTTTAGATTAGTAAAAGGGCCATCCCCCCTGCTATTAGGATTAACATCACTAAGATGAAATAATAAGCGTACATCAGATAGCATTTCATCAGGGATCCCCAACTCATTAGAAACTCTCTTCTCCTCCTTTGCAAAGTGCTTCCTCCATTTTAATTTACGTGCAAAGAGATGTAGATCTTTTATTGTTTCAAAGCAGTCATAGTTATTAGAAGGGACAAAGGAAAGTCCTTTACTCAGAACACACATCTCGCTTGTTGTTAAATTACGAGAGGATAGATTAAGGACTTGGGGTTCTATGGGGCGTTGTGCGGGTTTTGTCGGTTTCTGAGCGGATAACTTAGCTCTAAAAAATCCCTTTGTGGTGATCTTTTTCCACTACCTCTTCCACCTCCCCGACCCCCTCTACCTCTTCCTCTACCTCTCTGATGTTTAAATTTTGTCTCTGAATCTGAGAATTCCGCCTCAGAAGAAGAGATATCAGTTTCTGGACCTTTATAGTTACGATTACCAGCTATTGAGTAAGCTTTATTTTCTTTAAACTCCAAAAGGTCTCTATTATAGAATTTATGTTTACGTTCTTTTAAATGAAACTGGAATCTCTCCAAACTATTCTGCAGGCCAGTCTCTTTTACTGAGAAGTCAGGCTCACTTGCAAATTTCTTTGTGACCTCTATATGTTCTTTTAGTGTCTCGTTTATGTTTAAATGGGAGAAGGAGGCCACGGAAAGTTCCATTAGATTAATGAAATTACTGTTAGAAGAAGAGAAAAATACTCTCAGTAAATTAAACGAGACACTAAAAGAACATATAGAGGTCACAAAGAAATTTGCAAGTGAGCCTGACTTCTCAGTAAAAGAGACTGGCCTGCAGAATAGTTTGGAGAGATTCCAGTTTCATTTAAAAGAACGTAAACATAAATTCTATAATAGAGACCTTTTGGAGTTTAAAGAAAATAAAGCTTACTCAATAGCTGGTAATCGTAACTATAAAGGTCCAGAAACTGATATCTCTTCTTCTGAGGCGGAATTCTCAGATTCAGAGACAAAATTTAAACATCAGAGAGGTAGAGGAAGAGGTAGAGGGGGTCGGGGAGGTGGAAGAGGTAGTGGAAAAAGATCACCACAAAGGGATTTTTTAGAGCTAAGTTATCCGCTCAGAAACCGACAAAACCCGCACAACGCCCCATAGAACCCCAAGTCCTTAATCTATCCTCTCGTAATTTAACAACAAGCGAGATGTGTGTTCTGAGTAAAGGACTTTCCTTTGTCCCTTCTAATAACTATGACTGCTTTGAAACAATAAAAGATCTACATCTCTTTGCACGTAAATTAAAATGGAGGAAGCACTTTGCAAAGGAGGAGAAGAGAGTTTCTAATGAGTTGGGGATCCCTGATGAAATGCTATCTGATGTACGCTTATTATTTCATCTTAGTGATGTTAATCCTAATAGCAGGGGGGATGGCCCTTTTACTAATCTAAAGACAAAAAGTAAAAAAATGCCCCCTATAACGGCAGATGTTAATTCGGTGGACGTCTTTGTTAATCTGGTAACGGAGGAATTATTGAAAGTGCCGAGGTCAATAAATGGGTGGAATCATAATCTCTCCAAAGAAGAGATGATGAGTCTTAAAAAATTGGAAGATGATGAAAGCATAACCATTAAGCCCTCCGACAAGGGGGGCAACGTGGTTGTCCTGGACTCACTAAAGTACAGATCAATGTGTATGTCTCTGTTGGGGGATCCCGATAGCTATGAAATTCTCACCCATGATCCTAGTGAGAGTATTATGAGTGACCTTAGAAATATGATCTATGAGGGATATGAAATGGGGGTGTTAGACCAAAATGAAAAGGAATTTTTAATCCCTGTCCACCCAGTGATGGCTACTTTTTATTGTTTGCCAAAAGTTCACAAGGGGACTAACCCCCTAAAGGGAAGACCCATAGTGGCAGGGATTAATAGCATGACCCAAAATCTCGGACTTTATATTGACCAAATACTTAGACCATTTGTATTGGCACTGAATTCATATGTGAGAGATACGACCGACTTTCTCAGGAGACTGGATGGTATCTATATGGAAACAGACATGATGCTTTGTAGCATTGATGTCGAAGCATTATATTCCTCCATCCCGCATAATGTAGGCGTAAGGGCCGTGAGTGATTTCTTACAGACAAGGGGCCGACAATTTAAGAGGCATAATGAGTTTGTGCTGAAAGCCCTACGTTTTTGTCTGGAGAACAATGTATTTTTGTTTGGCGGCAAGTACTTCCACCAGCTCAGGGGCACCGCGATGGGGAGCCCTTGTGCCCCTGTGTACGCAAATTTGCTCCTGGGCTGGTGGGAGGAAAATGTTGTATTCTGTGAGACAACAAAAGGTGTGGAGGAGAAAGTGGCATTATGGTTAAGATATCTGGATGATGTTTTTGTACTATGGAGGGGCAGTGAATTGGAATTTCATAATTTTTTGGATAATTTGAATGACAATGATCTTGGATTACACTTCACCTCTGAAATGGATAGAAGTAAACTGGCTTTTCTTGATGTCTTGGTCCAAAGGGGTGAAGGGGGATTATTGGTTACGAAAAACTATCGTAAACCCACAGCCACCAATGCATTATTAAGGTGGGAGAGTAGCCACCCTGGTCCCCTTAAACAAGGTATACCTAAAGGACAGTATTTAAGACTCCGCCGAAACTGTTCGGAGCTGAGCAGTTTTAAAGAACAAGCGGATGATTTGAGAGGAAGGTTCCGGGATAGGGGATACCCTGAACGTGTACTCAATGAAGCGTATAGATCCTCTCTTACAAGAGAACGTGGAGAGTTGCTGATAAAAAAACCAAAAAATGGGGATGAAGGGATTACACGATTCATAACCCGCTTCTCAAATGGAGCTAACGAGATCCGTAAAATTCTAAAAAAACATTGGCAAATCCTCTGTATGGACCCAGACATCAGGAATAGCATAAACCCATTGCCTCAGGTCACCTTTCGCAGAGGTAGATCCATAAAGGACAGATTAGTCCATAGCCACTACCAAGAAGAAAAAAAGAATCACTCATGGCTCAGTACGCAGCCGGCTGGCTGCTACAAATGCGGTAGATGCAAAGCATGTACTTCTGTACAAACAAGCAAGACATTTGTGGGAAATAATACAGGAAAGACCTACCAGATTAGGCAATTCATCAACTGCCAAACGAAGGGAGTGGTGTACAAAGCTACATGCGAATGTGGGCTTGAATATATAGGAAAGACTAAGAGGGAATTCTGCAAAAGGATAAGAGAGCATATACGAGATATTATAAAGAAAAACGATACATCTATAGCCAATCATGTAAATAGATACCATCAAGGCAACACTAAGAAAATCACCTTTGTAGGGATTGATAGAATCAAACCACCTATTAGAGGGGGAAACTGGGATCAAATGATTCTTCAAAGGGAATGTAAATGGATTTTTTGGTTAGGTACAGTCCATCCAAATGGTCTTAATGATCAGCTCTCGTTTACTTCCTTCCTCTGATGTAGGGTGGATTAGGGATATTAGAGAGGGTGAGTCGACGTTGAGTGGGGGCGCCACTGCGTAGGTCCTAGGGTGCCAACCTCCGCGTTAGGTAGGGTTAGTAGTTATAGGGGCCCCTAGGGCCTGTGTAGGCTGCCACTTTACTCTTTCTTTTTCCATCTAAAACTATCCCCTCTATGCCCCAGAACTCTTGGGAATAGTCGGTCGTATATACAAAAAATACAATAATAAAAAGTATATATGTAACATAGTATCCCCAATTCATGTCACTCTACTTATTATCTTTTTATCCCCTATATAGGTAGTATACTTGATCTGTACAGACTTGTCCTGGGTCCAATATGCCTTTTGACTATTTAATAATGTCTTACCGATAAGGGAAAATACATGTACATAACATGATGGTACACTAGAGATGCAATGTAAAAGTTATAAGCATCCATCTAGTGATATAGGCAAGATAGCTGGATTTTATAGCTATCAAACGATATAAATAAATACCGCAACTAGTAACGCAGGCGCATTGAGAATGTTTGCGTACTAGACATACTACAGTGAGAGCGCAGGCGCGTTGGAAAGCCTGCGTTCCAGGAGCTAGTATGGTATACGGCTGACGTAGACTCCGGTCAGCTGATGCGGTCAGATTACCTCACATCCGGTCACATGTGTAAACTCCGGGCGGGAGAAAGACCGGATGTCGACAATGTAAGATGCACTATATAAGAAACGAGCATACCTATATACAATACGCGCATGGACTAGCAGCGTCGGCTGGGCAAAAACACTAGATTAACCCCGATGTTATCCCCTGAAGAGTTTTAAACGAAACGCGTCGGGACAATGGGGAAGAACATCCACCGCTATCAGCAATAATACAAAGCGGGTGAGATTGTTCCTATTTATTTCTGCACAAACCAGTCAAAACTAAATGGATTCTTTTTAGTAGGACCTAATAAGAGTGTTGAATGGTCCCGGACAGACTAAATATTGGTATGGTTCCGGTAAAATAAGAATCCAGACCTGTTATTCCCCGATCTGCAGTGTATAGATGTATATGTGCTCTGCGATACTGGGTTTTAAAAAAAAAAAAACCTCTTTGGGATGCCAATTATTGAAAGGTCCCTATTGCTGTATTAATGATATTCTATATTAATATTGAAGGATCTTAGAGATCATAGAGGTTTGAAGCGCTATTGTACCCTATTTCGGAAGATTAATATAAGGGTTATAGTGACATAGCGTTTTAAGGATTTATAGCGCTAATTTCTGTTCACAGTATTTGTGTGTTTATCTGTAATATGCACCTTGCACTTTATATGTGAGTTTGTGGTTTTTCTATATGGAAAAGGGGACTCGAACAATGGTAAGTCTTAAGGTACCTTCACACTGAATAACTTAACAACGATATCGCTAGTGATCCGTGACGTTGCAGCGTCCTGGATAGCGATATCGTTGTGTTTGACACGCAGCAGCGATCAGGATCCTGCTGTGATATCGCTGGTCGGAGCTAGAAGGCCAGCACCTTATTTCGTCGCTGGATCTCCCGCAGACATCTCTGAGTCGGCGTGTGTGACACCAATTCAGCGATGTCTTCACTGGTAACCAGGGTAAACATCGGGTTACTAAGCGCAGGGCCGCGCTTAGTAACCCGATATTTACCCTGGTTACCAGTGTAAATGTAAAAAAAAACAAACAGTACATACTTACATTCCGGTGTCTGTCGCGTCCCCCGGCGTTCTGCTTCCCTGCACTGTGTCAGCGTGCAGGTACCTTTAGGTAACCGTAACCACAGATTGTGTACGGACCAGGAAGTGACATTCCTGCAAAAATTATACCTTAAGGCTTCAATTTGTAGCTGTCCCAACTGAATCTGTGTGGCGGCACATAATATACAGGCATAATGCCATTACTTCATCCACACATATATAAAGGAACACATCTACCGTATGTAAATAAAGTGGCATAGTGCAACAAGAATGATCCTTACCCATATAAGTCCGCAGGGGCTGCGTTGTCTGTTGGTTCACAGGGACTTATTTGGGTAAGGATCATTCTTTAATTCTTTTTAATCCTTTTGCCCATATGCTTTAATTATTATTGTTTGTGATGATATGATATGGTAACTAAATAAATAAAATGTTTGTAATTTAACAGATTTTTGTCCTCCTTGTCCTCTTCGTTTTGCACTTCTATAGAAGCGTTCACAATCAATTCCATATACATCAGACAAGTGTTTTGAGCAATTGTGGGTGGACTCAGAATCGGGATTCCCAATGATCAGGAGGGTGTTCCAGTGCCCCTGCGTCAAGTGTACTTAGGCTTTGTTTGTGTATGTGTTCATGGCTAAGCTTTAGGGAGGGTATGATCAAGGTTTTCATACTGCCTTTATTGCAGGACTTAAAGTGAACCGACTGGACATGTATGGGGAGAAATACAAGCCTTTTAAGGGAGTGAAGTATCTCACCAAAGCAGGAAAATTCCAGGTGCGCACATAACAAATGCTGTGCCTGGATCGGTGAGGAGCAGACGACACATCTTTTTACCACGGACCCAGCACACAACTTGGAAATTAAGGTTATATAGATTTTTTTGCACCAAATCCTCTGCAGAAAATCAAATACTTACCTCTTAGACCTACTAGAAACTGTCAGCTGCTAAAATATAAAAAGGAACAATTGGCACTATTGGTGGAATGGACCACAAACTGTTTCATTATGTGGAGTAGACTGGTACTGTGACTCCTGCATAATAAAACCATAACTCATGAAGGGAGAGTTAGAGAAACCACATTGGCCGGCAAAGAAGACACTGTAGTGACTGATTATATGCCATGGTCGTCAGTGTATTTATTTCAAAATTAATATAGCAAATGGATGCTCTCTTTCAGTTTTAAAAAACCAGTACAGCAATTATATGTCCCACCTCTGGAGGAGCCAAGTTCTGAGTATAGTGTTGTAGTCAGTTCAGACTGGCTCTAGAACACTAGTTCTTCCTTATGTATGGCAATACTATATTACAGTAGTGCTTTTGTGAGGTGTTGACAATTATGTCTTAATCTATTATCAGCGGTAAATAATTGTCTTCTTTCGCATTATGCCTTAATCCCTTCACTGACGGAAGATGCATATCTGACAGTGAAAGGAGTTTTTCCACCAGTGCCATTAGCAAAAAGCTTATATGAAGTTGTATAGGGAACATTTTTATTTTTATTCAAAATGTGTTAATCTAATTGGTGTCATTGTGTGTACTTTTAATAAAGGCTTCCGTATCACTGTGTTGTGTGTATGAAGAAGTAAGCCAATCGGAGCAATCTCTTGTAATGCAATTGGGATATACAATGTACACATTTCTAAATAAAGTACACTATATTCACTACAGAATGAAAGTTGTAATTTTATTACTGTAATTTCTACCATTTATAAAAAAATATATTATTATAGAGACCAACAGGTAAAAATTCCATATGATATAAAAAATGACTTTTAAATGATCAAAGCTAACATTTGTCCATAGTGTGTTCTGCATATAGTATAGACTGACTTGATGATTTGGGTCTTTCTCATATACAGTGTTCTGCCAAGAATCCTGTATAAAGTCACTCCAGATGAGTGCAAACAAGTTTGTGAGATTCATGGAAAGCTTGTAGGACATCCAAAAGCACATGTTTTGAAGCTTATGGAGATCAGTTTTTATTGTCCTTTCATGTAATTTGTACAGCAGTGCCACATTTTTCCAGTCTACGTCTCTGGTGCAAATGAATTGGTAAAGCTGGCCATACATGTACCAATTTACCCTGTTCCAACCAGCATTCCAGACAGATTGTATGATGTTTCAACATGATTTTCCACCATGAATCTCAAATCTGACTGCAAGCAACTGCTTTTGTGTATTTCATCATACTATATCAAATGATAGACCATACTATATCAATAAGATAGACCAAACAAGGCAAGTCTTTGTTGTCCGACCACCACAACCCCTTTGTATGCCAAACCAATGCCCAAACCAAACCCCATAACTTCCCTCTCCAAAATCACTGAAGGACAGCTTGCTCATCTTCTTTCCAAATCACACCTCACTACTTGTATGCTTGACCCAATCCCACCTCCACCCCAACCTCACCACTACCCTATTCCCATCCCTAACCCAGCTCTTCAATCTATCACTAACTTCTGGTACCTTCCCCTCTGCTTTCAAACATTCCACAATCACACCTATCCTCAAAAAGCCTTCCCTTGACCCGAGCGCTATGTCCAGCTACCGCCCCATATCTTTGCTCCCATTTGCTTCCAAACTCCTTGAGTAGCACGTCCACACTGAACTTTCCTCTCACCTTGCATCTAATTCTCTCTTTGACAGCCTACAATCTGGCTTCTGTCCCCACTATTCCACTGAGACAGCCCTGACCAAACTTACAAACGACTTACTTACAGCCAAAGCTAACAGACAATTCTCTTTGCTCCTCCTTCTAGACCTGTCCTCTGTCTTCGACACAGTTGACCACTGCCTCCTACTACAGATCCTCTCTTCCTTTGGTGTCAAAGACCTCGCCCTATCCTGGATCTCGTCATACTTCACATTTAGCGTTTCCCACTCCCATACTACCTCTTCATCTCGCCTCCTGTCTGTTGGTGTCCCTCAAGGCTCTGTCCTAGGACCTCTTCTCTTCTCAATCTATACCCTTGGCCTGGGACAACTCAAAGTCTTATGGCTTCCAGTACCATCTATATGCCGATGACACTCAAATCTACCTCTCTGGCCCAGATGTCACCTCTCTGCTCTCCAGAATCCCAGAGTGTCTATCAGCCATATCCTCCTTCTCTTCTCACTTCCTCAAACTCAATATGGACAAAACCGAACTAATTATCTTTCCTCCATCTCGCACACCTTCCCTACCTGATCTATCTATCACAACAAATGAATTCACACTTTCCCCTCTCCCGGTAATCCGCTGCCTTGGAGTAACCCTTGACTCTGCCCTGTCCTTTAAACCGCACATCCAAGCTCTCACCACCTCCTGTCGCCTCCAACTCAAAAATATTTCCGTCCTTTCCTCAACCCTCACTCTACCAAAATGCTTGTGCATACCCTAATCATCTCTCGCCTCGACTACTGCAACATTCTCCTTTGTGGCCTACCCTCTAACACTCACGCACCCCTCCAGTCCATCCTTAATTCTGCTGCCCGACTAATTTATCTCTCTCCTCGCTACACTCCTGCTCCCCCCCTCTTTGCAAATCCTTTCACTGGATCCCAGTTTCCCAGTGTATCCAGTTTAAACTACTAATACTGACCTACAAGGCTATCAATAACCTTTCTCCTCCATATATTTCTGTACTAATCTCTCAATATCTTCCCTCACATAATCTCCGGTCCTCACAAGACCCTCATTCTCTCCTCCACGCTTATTCGCTCCTCACCCAATCGCCTCCGAGACTTCTCTGGAATATTCCCCATCATCTTGAATTCTGTGCCCCAACACGTCCGGTTATCCACCACATTTGGATCCTTCAAACGGAACCTGAAAACCCATCTCTTCAAAGAAGCTTACAACCTGTAATGACCACATGACCACCTCAACACCATCGGCGCTACCGCAACCTCCGACCTACTGTCTCCTTCCCCACAATCCTGTCGAATCTAAGCCCGCAAGGGCAGGGTCATCTCCCCTCTGTATCAGTCTGTCATTGTTAGTTTTGTTTACTGTAAGTGATATTTGTATTTTGATGTAACCCAGTCTCATGTATAGCACCATGGAATTAATGGCGCTATATAAATTAATAATAAAGTGATAAAATGCATTCCCTAATGTGGAGTTACCCTCGGCTCTCTGCAGTAAGCAGATGTTTGGCCCCACCATGATGCACAGTGCGACTGTATTTGGTGTGAACAGTCATTATGTGCTGTCAGTCAGTTTAAGTGAAGGCTTTAACATCTTCTGGATAGGCAATAAAGCCATCAGGGACATAGGGCATTTTGTCATTGGAAAATTGATTAAACATTGCAGCATAACTGACAGGCCCAGATGGCATTCATCCACGGATACTGAGTGAATTGCGTTCAGTAATTGACAGACCACTGTATCTCATTCTTAAGACTCTTATAACAGGGGTGGTGCCACAGGGTTGGAGGATGGCTGACGTGGTACCAATATTTAAGAAAGGTAAGAAGGTGGATCCAGGCAACTACTGACTGGTAAGCCGGAGATCGGTAGTGTTTTGAACAGCTGACATGTGCCTGCAATAGCTGCGGGTGGAATCGCGATCCACGCATGGCTATTAACCCGTTAAATGCCACTGTCAAACTGGCAATTGCGCCAGAAATCCATCTACCGGTGACCCCCATCACGTGATCACGGGTCACCGGTGGGTTGGCATGACAACCAGAGGTCTCCTGGAGACCTCTAGGTTGTTACTGCCAGCTTGCTGTGAGCACCGCCCAGAAGCAATATTTTCCTGGGCAGAAAACACGTGAAGACAATCACGGCAGTGCACTTGAGGCTCAAATATTCAGATGGCAGACTTTCTAAGAAGGAAAAAAGTTCAACCCTCGGAATGATCTCTAAACGAATAAGTCTTTTATCAGCTGACCCAGCACTGGGGTACCCCAGAAATAGACATTTGCCTCCAGGAAGAATACAAAGACGAGCAAGTTCTTTTCAATAAAACCAGGAGACAACCTGACCAGGGTGGATGCCTTGGCACAGAACTGGAATATGGAGCTCACATATGCCTTCCCACCATATATTGTAAGGCTACTGCTCAGCAGCAGGCGCCATTTTGCTATATATTTTTTTCTTCCCACAATACTATGAATAAAAAATAAATGCATACAGGCGTATTATCCATTGCATGCTACAGCGCCTGCGCGAGAATTTTTTTCCCCACACAATATTCACACAGCATGTAAAATAGGGGGCAGGTCACTTAGGCATCATTGACCTGTCATAACCAATCCAGATGAATATGTAAACAGAGCACCACATAAAGACACACACACACACACACACACACACACACACACACACACACACAGTCCCGCCCCAAAGCACAAGAATCTCATTAACTGAAAACTACAAATACAGATTAAACAACAACCACAAGACTGATTTAATCAACCAAGGTATCATTTTAATCAGTAACCGGACACTGTAGGTTACTCAGCACAATCCTACTGGCAGGTTCTTCGCGCGTGGGATCGGTTGCCAGTCTACTACTTCTGGCATACCGTGTCATTGGTGTGTGCGTCAGTGACATGGCTTACAGGGTCATATCTGCAGGGGACAGGCCGGTAAGATGGCGCCAGATACCGGCGTTTCTACTACGACCGGCGTGCATTCCTTACGGATCATGTGCAGTACAGCCGAAAACCTGCAGACCATCATTCAAAATTAACAACGGCTAGGCTCCGAAGGATGACTAATCAGATGTCCTGAAGCCAGGTAAGGCTGACATAAAAGGGGGACAGCTGGCAGCACTCCTGACTTAGTATGGAGGAGTGCTTGCCATTCTGATGTCCAGTCCTTAGAGCCATCCTTGGACCATGTGAGTAAAGTGTAGTAGGGGTCTTTCGGCTGGGCACTAGAGCCAAATAGCTACAGAGGCCTGCGTCATATATTGTCTTTTAGGACAAAGACGCCTAGACGGTCCACCTCAGCATCCAAAAAGAAGGCTAACAGATGTGCCATATGCAATGCTAGATTCCCAGAGAGCTACGATAAGAAGCTCTGTGAAGGATGCATTTCCAAATTACTTAAGGAAGAACAAACCTCACTGCTAACTAGTATAAAGACCATGATTAACCCCTTTCTGACCTCGGACGGGATAGTACGTCTGAGGTCAGAAGCCCCTCTTTGATGCAGGCTCCGGCGGTGAGCCCGCATCAAAGCCGGAACATGTCAGCTGTTTTGAACAGCTGACATGTGCCCGTAATAGGTGCAGGCAGAATCGCGATCCGCCCTTGCCTATTAACTAGTTAAATGCCGCTGTCAAACGCAGACAGCGGCATTTAACTACCGCTTCCGGCCGGGCGGCCGGAAATGATCACATCGCCGACCCCCGTCACATGATCGGAGGTCGGCGATGCTTCAGAATAGTAACCATAGAGGTCCTTGAGACCTCTATGGTTACTGATCCCCGGCAGCTGTGAGCGCCACCCTGTGGTCGGCGCTCACAGCACACCTGATTTTCTGCTACATAGCAGCGAACATCAGATCGCTGCTATGTAGCAGAGGCGATTGTGTTGTGCCTGCTTCTAGCCTCCCATGGAGGCTATAGAAGCATGGCAAAAGTAAAAAAAAAAAAAAAAAGTTAAAAAAAATGTGAAAATAATAAAAAAAATATAAGTTTAAATCACCCCCCTTTCGCCCCATTCAAAATAAATTTAAAAAAAATAATCAAACCTACACATATTTGGTATCGCCGCGTTCAGAATCGCCCGATCTATCAATAAAAAAAGCATTAACCTGATCGCTAAATGGCGTAACGAGAAAAAAATTTGAAACGCCAGAATTAAGTTTTTTTTGGTCGCCGCGACATTGCATTAAAATGCAATAACGGGCGATCAAAAGAAAGTTATCTGAACCAAAATGGTATCATTAAAAACGCCGGCTCGGCACGCAAAAAATAAGTCCTCAACCGACCCCAGATCATGAAAAATGGAGATGTTACGGGTATCGGAAAATGGCGCAATTTTTTTTTTATCTATGATCTCGTACTGACCTGGAGAATCATAATGGCAAGTCAGTTTTAGCATTTAGTGAACCTAGCAAAAAAAGCCAAACAAAAAACAAGGGTGGGACTGCACTTTTTTTGCAGTTTCACCGCACTTGGAATTTTTTTCCCGTTTTCTAGTACACGACATGGTAAAACCAATGATTTTTTTCAAAAGTACAACTCGTCCCGCAAAAAATAAGCCCTCACATGGCCAAATTGACGGAAAAATAAAAAAGTTATGGCTCTGGGAAGGAGGGGAGCGAAAAACGAACATGGAAAAACGGAAAATCCCAAGGTCATGAAGGGGTTAAAGAAGAGGTACAGAGTACAGATTCCGCTCTAAGGCCATCCCAATCCCCCCATCCTAAGAGACCCAGATGGGACATGGACCTAAGTTCAGAGGAAAGAAGTGTCTGGCTATTCTGATCCGGACTCTGGAGAAGGCGAGGGTTCCTCAGTAGTGCTTCCCGAGGAAAGGAAAAGATACTGGTTTTCCTCTGAAAACACAAATGTGCTCCTACAAGTTATTAGGGGCACCATGAAAATTGAGGACTCCACTGAACCACTGACGCTACTGGATGAAATGTTCAGGGACCTAAGGACCTGTAGGAACAGGGTCTTTCCAGTTAATAGCAATGATACTGGAAGAGTGGGAAGACATGGGGAAAAAAAATAGGGGTCCCAAGGAATTTTAAGTACCGCCTCCCTTTGCATCCAGAAGAGACCAAGGTATGCTAGACAGTAACAAAAATTGACATACCGATGCAAGGGTCTCCAAGAAAACAGCTATTCCCTACTAGGACTCCTCTGGCCTTAAGGATCCGATGGACAAAAGATCAGAGGACCTCCTTAAAAAGACCTGGGATTCGTCTGCAGCTATTATAAAAACAAACATAGCAGCCACCTCGGTAGCCAGGTCAATGCACCTATGGGTGGATGAGCTAGAGAGTCATATTAAAAACAAGACTCCCAGGGAAGAAGTCCTGAAATCGCTACCTTTGCTAAAAATGGCAACAGATTTCACGGCAGACGCTTCAGCAGAGTCAGTCCAGCTTGCAGCAAGAAATAATATGTTATCAAAAGTGACAAGGCGGGCCTTGTGCCTAAGATCATAGAGCGGTGATACCCAGTCAAAAAATAAGTTACGCTCGATACCCTTCTCTGGCCTACATGTGTTCGGACCAGTCCTGCAGGAGTTAAATAATCTATTTTTATATAGCACTAATATATTCCGCAGTGCCTTATAGTTTGCACACATTATCGTTGCTATTCCCGATGGGGCTCACAATCTAAATTCCCTATAAGTATGTCTTTGGAATGTGGGAGGAAACCGGAGAACCATGCAAACACGTGGAGAACATACTAACTCCTTGCAGATTTTGTCCTTAGTGGGATTTGAACCCAGGACTCCAGCGCTGCAAGGCTGCAGTGCTCCCCCCTGAGCCACCGTGCATCTGATAAAAAGAAGGGCTTCCCCGAAGAAAAAACAAAGAGGATGCTGACCTTTCAGAGGACTCGCTCTCATCCCAGGCAGGACTATAGAGGGAAGGGGAAGTCAGGCAGGTGGAGCTACCCCATGGGTGGCAGAGGTAGAGGCTCCTTTAACCCCTTAACCACCAAGGGTGGGTTGCACGTTAATGACCGGGCCAATTTTTACAATTCTGACCATTGTCCCTTTTTGAGGTTATAACTCTGGAACGCTTCAACGGATCCTGATGATTCTGACACTGTTTTCTCGTGACATATTGTACTTCATGATAGTGGTAAAATTGCTTTGATATTACCTGCATTTATTTGTGAAAAAAAAGGAAATTTGCCGAAAATTTTGAAAATTTCACAGTTTTCCAACTTTGAATTTTTATGCCCTTAAATCACAGAGATGTGTCACACAAAATACTTAATAGGTAACATTTCCCACATGTCTCCTTTACATCAGCACAATTTTGGAACCAAAATTTAGGAAGTTATAAGGGTTAAAAGTTGACCAGCAATTTCTCATTTTTACAACACCATTTTTATTTAGGGACCCTATCACATTTGAAGTCACTTTGAGGGGTCTATATGATAGAAAATACGCAAGTGCGACAACATTCTAAAAACTGCACACCTCAAGGTGCTCAAAACCACATTTAAGAAGTTTATTAACCCTTGAAGTGTTTCACCAGAATTTTTGGAATGTTTAAAACAAAATGAACATTTAAATTTTTTTCGCCAAAAAATTAATTCAGCTCCAATTTGTTTTATTTTACTAAGGGTAACAGGAGAAATTGGACCCCAAAAGTTCTTGCAAAATTTGTGCTGAGTATGCTGACACCCCATATGTGGGGGTAAATCACTGTTTGGGCGCATGGCAGAGCTCGGAAGGGAAGGAGCGCCGTTTGACTTTTCAATGCAAAATCTACTGGAATTGAGATAGGACGCCATGTAGCATTTGGAGATCCCCTGATGTGCCTAAACAGTGGAAACCCCCCACAAGTGACACCATTTTGGAAAGTAGACCCCCTAAGTAACTTATCTAGATGTGTTGTGAGAACTTTGAACCCCCAAGTGTTTCACTACAGTTTATAACGCAGAGCCGTGAAAATAAAACTATTTTTTTCCACAAAAATTATTTTTTAGCCCCCAGTTTTGTATTTTCCCAAGGGTAACAGGAGAAATTGGACCCCAAAAGTTGTTGTCCAATTTGTCCCGAGTACATTGATACCCCATATGTTGGGGTAAACCCCTGTTTGGGCCACGGGAGAGCTCGGAAGGGAAGGAGCACTGTTTTACTTTTGGAGAGCCCCTTATGTGCCTAAACAGTGGAAATCCCCCAATTCTAACTGAAACCCTAACCGAAACACACCCCTAACCCGAACATGCCCCTAACCCTAATCCCAACCACACCTCTAACCCTAACCACCCCTAACCCTCATCCCAACCGTAAATGTAATCCAAACCCTAACTTTAGCCCCAACCCTAACTTTAGCCTCAACCCTAGCCCTAACTGTAGCCCCAACCCTAACTTTAGCCCCAACCCTAACGGGAAAATGGAAATAAATACATTTTTTTAAATTTTTTATTATTTTTCCCTAACTAAGGGAGTGATGAAGAGGGGTTTGATTTACTTTTATAGCGGGTTTTTTAGTGGATTTTTAGTGGATTTTTATGATTGTCAGCTGTCACACACTAAAAGACGCTTTTTATTACAAAAAAATAGTTTTTGCATCTCCACATTTTGAGAGCTATAATTTTTCCATATTTTGGTCCATAGAGTCATGTGAGGTCTTGGCTTTTTTTTTGCGGGACGAGTTGACATTTTTATTGGTACCATGTTCAGGCACGTGGCATTTTTTGATCGCTTTTTATTCCGATTTTTGTGAGGCAGATTGACCAAAAACCAGCTATTCATGAATTTCTTTTTTTTTTTTTTTTTTTTTTTTTTGGGGGGGGGGCGCGTTTATACCATTCCACACTTGGTAAAATTTATAAAGCAGTTCTATTCTTCGGGTAAGTCCGATTACATCGATACCTCATTTATATTTTTTTATGTTTTTGCGCTTTTGTACGATAAAAACTATTTTATATAAAAAATAATTATTTTTTGCATCGCTTTATGCTGAGGAATATAACTTTTTTATTTTTTCACTGATGATGCTGTATGGCAGCTTGTTTTTTGCGGGACAAGATGACGTTTTCAGCGGTACCATGGTTATATCCGTTATATCATCGCGTGTTATTCCACTTTTAGTTCAGGGAGATGATAATAAAGCATCGTTTTTTGCCTTTTTTTTACGGTGTTCACTGAAGGGGTTAACCAGTTTTATAGGTCAGTTCGCTACGGACGCGGCAATACTAAATATGTGTACTTTTATTGTTTGTTTTTTTATTTATTTAGATAAATGTATTTATTGGAACAATATATTTTTTTTCCTTTATTTAGGAATTTTTTATTTTTACACATGTAAATATTTTTTTGTTTACTTTATAACATTGCCCCGGGGTGGACATCACAGTATAGGGTCAGATCGCTGATCTGACACTTTGTAATGCACTGTGTCAGATCAGCGATCTGACAGGCACTGCAGGGAGGATTCCTGGCGCCTGCTCTGAGCAGGTGCTTGCAAGCCACTTCCCTGCAGGTCCCGGAAGGAGCCGCGCGGCCATTTTGGATCCGGGGCCTGCAGGGAGGAGACGCTCGGTACAACGCGAGCACATCGCGTTGCACCGAGGGTCTCAGGGAAGCACACAGGGAGCCCCCTCCCTGTGTGATGCTTACCTATGCCACCGGAACGCTGAGATCATGTTTTATCACAGTGTTCCGGGAGTTAATGTGCCAGTAGCGGTCCGTGTCCGCTCCTGGTACATAGTGCTGGATGTCAGCTGTAATAATCAGCTGACACCCAGCTCCCCCCGTGAGCGTGGCCGATAGCCTATGACGTACTATCCCGTTCCTGGGAATTAAGTCCCAGGTCACCCCGATGGGATAGTATGTCACATGGAAAAAAAGGGGTTAAGGACCAGACCCAGCAGACGACAGAGGCATCGGGGGGAGACTTCAGTACTTCCTGAGAGGCTGGCAGCAAATTTCCAAAAATCCATGGATTCTGCAGACTGTCGCTCAGGGGTACAGGATAGAGTTCACCCAGTCACCTCCCAAGAGATACTGTCAAACTTCTACCCAGTCTCCAGCGGTCCCCACCAGAAACTCCTAAAAGATATACAGTCATGGCCATAAGTATTGACACCCCTGCAATTCTGTCAGATAATACTCAGTTTGTTCCTGAAAATGATTGCAAACACAAATTCTTTGGTATTATTATCTTCATTTAATTTGTCTTAAATGAAAAAACACAAAAGAGAATGACGCAAAACGTTGATTATTTCACACAAAACTCCAAAAATGGGCCAGACAAAAGTATTGGCACGCTCAGCCTAATACTTGGTTGCACAACCTTTAGCCAAAATAACTGGGACCAACCACTTCCGGTAACCATCAATGAGTTTCTTACAATGCTCTGCTGGAATTTTAGACCATTCTTCTTTGGCAAACTGCTCCAGGTCCCTGATATTTGAAGGGTGCCTTCTCCAAACTGCCATTTTTAGGTCTCTCCACAGGTGTTCTATGGCATTCAGGTCTGGACTCATTGCTGGCCACCTTAGAAGTCTCCAGTGCTTTCTCTCAAACCATTTTCTAGTGCTTTTTGAAGTGTGTTTTGGGTCATTGTCCAGCTGGAAGACCCATGACCTCTGAGGGAGACCCAGCTTTCTCACACTGGGCCCTACATTATGCTGCAAAATTTGTTGGTAGTCTTCAGACTTCATAATGCCATGCACACGGTCAAGCAGTCCAGTGCCAGAGGCAGCAAAGCAACCCCAAAACATCAGGGAATCTCCGCCATGTTTGACTGTAGGGACCGTGTTCTTTTCTTTGAATGCCTCTTTTTTTCTCCTGTAATCTCTATGTTGATGCCTTTGCCCAAAAGCTCTAGTTTTGTCTCATCTGACCAGAGAACATTCTTCCAAAACGTTTTAGGCTTTTTCAGGTAAGTTTTGGCAAACTCCAGCCTGGCTTTTTTATGTCTCGGGGTAAGAAGTGGGGTCTTCCTGGGTCTCCTACCACACAGTCCTTTTCATTCAGACGCCAACGGATAGTACGGGTTGACACTGTTGTACCCTCGGACTGCAGAGCAGCTTGAACTTGTTTGGATGTTAGTCGAGGTTCTTTATCCAACATCCGCACAATCTTGCGTTGAAATCTCTTGTCAATTTTTCTTTTCCGTCCACATCTAGGGAGGTTAGCCACAGTGCCATGGGCTTTAAACTTCTTGATGACACTGCACACGATAGACACAGGAACATTCAGGTCTTTGGAGATGGACTTGTAGCCTTGAGATTGCTCATTCTTCCTCACAATTTGGTTTCTCAAGTCCTCAGACAGTTCTTTGGACTCCTTTTTTTTCTCCATGCTCAATGTGGTACACACAAGGACACAGGACAGAGGTTGAGTCAACTTTAATCCATGTCAACTGGCTGCAAGTGTGATTTAGTTATTTCCAACACCTGTTAGGTGCCACAGGTAAGTTACAGGTGCTGTTAATTACACAAATTAGAGAAGCATCACATGATTTTTCAAACAGTGCCAATACTTTTGTCCACCCCCTTTTTTATGTTTGGTGTGGAATTATATCCAATTTGGCTTTAGGGCAATTCTTTTTGTGTTTTTTCATTTAAGACAAATTAAATGAAGATAATACCAAAGAATTTTTGTTTGCAATCATTTTCAGGAAGAAACTGAGTATTATCTGACAGAATTGCAGGGGTGTGAATACTTTTGGCCATGACTGTAGAAGAACTTATAGACTTGCGGGTCATAGTTTAGGTGCCACATTCCCAACAATTCCAGGGACACTATTACAGTCTGTTTTCCATAAAAAAAAGCCAGGAGGGGAGTACCGAACGATACACAATCTGAAACCACTAAACCGGTGGGTGGTCTATAAACAGTTCAAAATGGAGTCACTCAGGTCAGTCATGACCTTCTCCTAATAGCAGACTCGCCAGAGCAGATGGAGGAATATCTGACAACGGCCATAGCAGACCTGGAGAGGCTGGGGTGGTTTTTAAACTTGAAAAAAATCAAGTCTCAGACCGGAAAGAAGGAATTGTTTCTGGGTGTACTACTAGATTCTGAACAGGAATACTCATTCCTTTCGCTGCGCAAATAACAGACACAGAGCGCAGATTCAAGCTATTCAAAAGCAAAAATATATCTCAATCAGGAAAGCCACGAGAATCCTAGGTTTAATGACTTCTTGCATTCCCAGCATCCAATGGAGTCATTCCGGTCATGAATACTACAGCGGGAGGTGCTTTCGGCCTGGGACGGAAAAGAGGCCTCACTGAACAACAGAATTTTAATATCAGACGAGGTAAAGCAGTCTGTCTTGGTGGGCCAGAATAGCAAACCTTGGGAAAGGAAGACCCTGGAAAGTATCACCATGTGTAAGCATCACTACGGATGCAAGCCTCAGGGCTTGGGGAGCCCACATAAAAGGGCGTTACCTCCAAAGAACATGGTCCACATCAGAGCTCAACAGCTCCTCAAACCACAGGGAGCTCAGAGCAGTTTGGGAAGCACTGCAGAGATGCCAGGAGGAGCTAAAAGATCGACACATCAGAGTCCTTTCGGACAGTTCTACCACAGTATCCTTCCTCCTGCATCAGGGAGGTCCGAGGCTCCGTATAGGAGATATCAGAAGCAATATTTTACTGGACAGAAAATACGGTGATGACAATCACAGCAGTGCACTTGAGGCTCAAAAATTCAGATAGACTTTCTAAGCAGGGAAAAGGTTCAACCCTCGGAATGGTCTTTAAATGAATAAGTCTTTTATCAGCTGACTGAGCACTGGGGTACCCCAGAATTAGACTTATTCACCTCCAGAAAGAATACCAAGGCACAAGAGTACTTTTCAATAAATCCAGGTGACAATCCGACCGGGATGGACGCCTTGGCACAGAACTGGAATATGGAGCTTGCATCGCCTTCCCACCAATCCCATTAATACCGAGAGTATTGCCAGGCGAGCCGGGCGACTGTGATCCTAATAGTCCCCTATTGGCCCAAAAGAAGCTGGTTTTCCCTACTGAAGTGTAAGGGGCTAAAAGACCCAATCCTCCTACCAACAAGACAGGACCTTCTGTGGCCGGGCCCTTTTTTCCATCAAAATCTAGATATGCTTCATTTGTCAGCCTGGATCTTAAGAGGGAGATCCTGAGATCAAAGGGTCTCTCGGAGTCAGTTATCTCTATCTTAAAGAGCAGGAAGCCGGCAACCTTTGCTATATACCTCAAGATCTGTAAGAAATTCTGTTCTCAAAGTTCCAGTCTTTGTCACTCAAGGTCCAGATATTCCTTATGTTCTAGACTTCCCTCAGTCGGGGTTTGATATGGGTCTAAAGCCTAATACATTGAAGGTAGAGATATTAGCCCTGGGATCATTCTTTGAATATCCGCTGGCCAACCATCCCTTCATATTAAGATTCGTTAAAGCTATTCAGCGTATAACACCTACAATACGAAGCTTGATGCCCCCTCGGGATCTCAACTTAGTCTTAAACTACTTATGCAAAAGTCCATACAAACCACTGGACCAAGTAGACCTAAGGTCTGTGTCGCTTAAAGCAGTCTTTCTGGTGGCAATAACTTCAGCTAGGCGTATAGGCGAGATCCAGGTCCTTTCCATAAGGGACCCATATTTAAAAATTCAAGAGGATTGTATCATCCTAAGGCTGGACCCGGCGTTTCTTCCCAGAGTAGTTGACTTTCACAGAAGCCAAGAAATTGTGCTATCGGCTTTCTGCCTGAATTATAGTAATGAGAAGAAACTCCCTCTCCACTCCTTAGACAAAAGGAGGAAAGTTCTACAATACTTAAAACTCACGGAAAGCTACAGTGTGGACTCAAACCTCTTGGTCCAGATGGCCGGAAAGAACAGGAGGAAGCAAGCATCAAAATCTACGCTGGCTAGATGGTTAAAGTCGACAATTAGCGCAGCGTACATCTCGGCGGGAAAGACCCCCCCAGAAAACCACAAGGCTCACTTGCTGAGGGCAATCTTAGCTTCGTGGGCAGAGCGCGCAGGCGCATCTGTGGATCAGATCAGCAGGGCTACGACTTGGTTAAATATAAATACCTTTTGCAGACATAAGTTGGATGTTCTGTAAAATCAACAGATGGCCTTTGGGGGGGAAAGTCCTCCAAGCAGTAATCCCGCCCTAGTAGGAGTTATTTTGTATTTCTCCTGGTGGTGCTGTCAGGAGGGAAGTCCTGGAAAGTAAGAATTAGTCCAACCAGTAATGGTGTTTCCAGGAGTCCATTATCACAGCACCCCTTATATACCCTCCCTTGTATTTCCTGTTTGATATGTGATATGAACATGTGTAGAGAGGAAATTCAATAAAATGTTTGTTGCATCCATCTTGGTATGGTAATTGGGAAATCACTGAAGGGTAGTGGTGTAGAAGGGCTATTTAACCTCTTCTGTGTTCCTGTCCCTAACAGGGATATGAAGGAATATCTCCCGGTGGTGCTGTCAGAATGGATTCCTGGAAACAAGATTACCGGTAGGACTTATTCCTACTTTCATGCTTCCTAATTAGCAGTGGCCATAGTTTTAGAGAGTAGAAACTATTAAGATTTGTTTATGAGGATCAAAAGGAAATTTACTGGGAGATGAGGACTGTTATGTTGGGTCCTAGAAAAGAATTCTAGAAGATCAAAGAGTAAATCATGGTGACAGCTAACCTGTATAAACAGGTCTGACGACAAAGCATTTTATCTTAATTAACCAGATGTCTATTTTCAGCAAGCCAGGAGGGATAGACTTATCTATATGCTGACTTTTGAGTTTGTATGTTTCTTTCTGGCTGATCAAGAAAACATACTTTTGGTTTTGTATCAACCTGTAATATTGACTTGTAAGTTGACATTTGATGTAATATTGTGCTGTTATTCTGGGTGACTAGTGATGTTTGCTGATATCTTGATTCCAAGATGTCCAGGCCTGCCAGTTTGTTGAATTGCAGAATAGAGGAAAACTATGCAAATATATTTAATCAAACAATGCGAGTTTGTATCTTATCATTCTAACCCTTTATAT
Source organism: Ranitomeya variabilis (assembly GCF_051348905.1). Taxonomy (NCBI): domain Eukaryota; kingdom Metazoa; phylum Chordata; class Amphibia; order Anura; family Dendrobatidae; genus Ranitomeya; species Ranitomeya variabilis. The sequence goes on along the minus strand of NC_135235.1, from coordinate 378,159,772 downwards.
GTGAATACGGGATGAAGGACAGTTGTTCACTACAAAAAGATGTTATATGCCTCTGTAACATGAGACAGATATTCAACCAAGACATCCAGACAGCCAAAGAACCAGAGACTCACTACAGGACAGCAGCCAAGACATCATGGCTCCATCACAAGGGACACAGTTTTGTCATTCTACAGGATGTCAGCTTAGGGGACCACGGCCCCAGCTGAACGAAAACAGATCTGCTCCATTGACCCTCGAGAATCCATGAATACTTTCGGGATATTCAGGATTTGGACCCACCGGTCGCCTGAGCCCCATGGAGATGTTGTGACCCTCCGGTCATCTGGCATTGTTCCTCAATGGACTGTCATCTTCCTAAGCTTGTTGTTAACTCCTCTCTATATACATACCACAGATAAGGTAATCGACCCTGGAAGCTCTGAAGTAACAGCTTCTCTTATCCCGACAAGTCAGTGGAAGGATGAGACTCTAATGTGCACCATCTTGGGTATTTTGCTGGGACTGTTCTACATTTTATGTGCCTATTTTGAGGTTCAATAAAGTATTGCCACTCTGTTTTACCCTCGTCCTGTATTGTCTGAGCAGTGTTCTGCGCACAGTTAAAGGAGAGCAAGCGTTTGGTGGAATGATCCCTGGACCATGCTGTTTCGGCTAGCAGACCAGGGCCACCGCTGACCCCCGTGTCTCCATAACAGATTTTAAATGTTTATCATAGGAAACCCTTTTATGTTCATTTAGAATTGCATGGTATTTTTTTCAAACTTCTAACCTTTCCTGTGGATAACTGATAAATCTGACAACTGGAGGCCTCCACGGTTCACTAGAACTGAGGCCTGATCGCCCACCCATGCCTCTGCACCTTGGCAGGGTTAAAAGCAGCACCACCCCATTCAGTGTAAGTGGGACAGACAAAGGTGGCACATGGCTATCGCCATACGTCCTGTTGACATGAATAGAGCAGCAGTTATACACAATCAAGTCCCTTCAAATCAGTCCCATCCACACTGAGAAGGTAAAGGATATAGGAACCTTTATTCTTGTAAATACTGTGGTTCCCTGCAGTCTTGTGGTGAGCTTATGAAAGTTTCCTGGGAGAATACCGTTCAGGTGTTCATTACAATTTTATACAAAAATGGAGAAAGACATCTTTTGGCATATAAATTGTTTATTGGTTGTACAGACAGAAAAAAAGTGTGTCCCAGAAAAGTCAAATCAGTTGTTACCTCACCCTCTCAATTACTAAAGGGCCTTATTACAGCTAATAATTGACTAAATAATAGCAAATCTGCAGAATGCCTAGAGCAAGTGTCATTAATAGAGGCAGTTAACAACAGTGTTGGTTTCACATAATTGTTCTGCAAACAAAATATAATAAATCTTTGGCCAGAACTAATAGGTTACAAGATAAAAGGCAATATGGCATTAGAAAAAAACACATTACACAGCGTAAATGAGGACCATGCACAAGAACAATTTTTAGAGATATCTTGCAGCCAACAATACATTTTTTACTTGTGATCGTTCTGATGCATCCTGTAGTGAGGTGGAAGTACAGGAAATGAAAAGGCAACTTCATTGAAACATTGATTCAGAAGAGCTGGCTGAAGCCTTCTTCTGCAAGGCCATGTTGGTGGCAGCTCTTAGACGGTAGTGAAGGCCCCCATGTGCCACAGGTATGAGATCATTACTACAGAAGGCTTATTATGCTTTAAGGCAGAGTGAAGGTAAGAGTAACTTAAGTTACCTGGAATAGTTTTTTATAAGGCATCTGGAAAACATTCACAAACCCTGTGCCCTGGATGGGTGGTGGGGTTTCACACTAAAAATACTCCTCTTCGTTATAAGTAATTGTAGTAAAGCAGTACTATGTAATGTGTAGAATTCAATCTGGCAGTAGATAATGACAAGTGATATCCAGAACTAACCTTGCTGTAACAACTGTTTATTCACTGTTTATAGAGTGATAAAACCTTGTGCGGCAACTGAATGTAATCTAACAACCACCATTCTGCTCTGAAAGTGATGGTGGTTCTTAACAAGCATTTGCACGTCCGACTCTCAGGTGCCTTATCCATTCCAAATGTAAGTAGTAGTATGACTGCAACATGACAAACCATAGTTCATGTTCCTCCTAAAGAAAGCAGCACCACTGTTACTGAAAGCAGAGGCTCATAGCACAAGACCCAGGGCAAAGTGAAGCGGCTCTTATGTGCTGGTCTACTTTGTACTGTATAAGACTAGCAAATCAGTCACATTAAAAGAAAAATGAGCTGGACAAACTGCCCAGGATTGAAATCTTCACTTGTGACAGTTCTCTACAATCTGCACATGTATTTCCAAGTATCAAAGCATGCCAATAACCCCACAAGTGATACTATGTAGGAAGTCCAACTTGGCCTGCACAGGCAAAGAAATCCTGTCTTATGTATGAATATCCACTCTCTCCATGTCAGGGATTCTGGAAAACTCACACATCTCTGTTGGCATTTGTTTGCTTGAAAAATAGGAGCGCAAAGTGTACATTCATTTCACCAAAAAAGGACACTTCACTAATGTCTCATTTCTCTGCATAGTTTAGAAAAAGGAAAGTAGCTGAGAACAAATGGGGATGCCAAAGAAAACATTCTGATAAACAGCTACTAAGTGTTTTTCTTGATTATACTATAGATTCTGGCTGTGCTCAGCAAGATAGGAGACTATATGTATAGACAGCATGTATTGGAGAGAAAACGTCAGATTAGGTTCTGCAAACTAGTGTGTTGCACATGGACTGGTCTCTTCCAGAGTAATCACTAGGAGAAGGTTTCTCAATAGAAGAGAAAATGCACTGAAGGGAAAACATGACAAAAAAAGTGAGTTAAGCAAATTACCTATGGAAGAGAAGAAGCCTTGTAAAAAGACAAAAAAAAATGTTGATGCTCATTTAGATTTTGAATTCCACAGTCTGTATAATTGCACAGCAGTAGTGTGTTTGTATAATACAGAGCGGCCAGATTGCATTTCGACTAGAAGGGATTACTGGTACCATGGAGTTTTACGGGCCCAGCGAAGTGTGAATCCAGCATCTGTACGGATCTTGATTGATGCAGCTTCAGCCTCTCGGACAGTCTCTTTCACAGACTGCATTAAGTTCTGAGCGTTATGCACAAGCATTTCTGTTGCCTGCAAAGAAAGGAAGACATTTACAAATGAACATTTGAAAACTTTTAACTAAAATCAACCAAGGATGGGGGCCACAGGCAGGAGATGCTTCTAAGGCCGGTGTCAAGCTTGGGAATGCAATGCGAGAAACTCACACGAGTCTCTCGCATCAGTACCTGGCACTTGGGACTGAAGCGTGCGAGTGCATGTATTTCTGTGCAGCCGCACGCTCCAGTCCCGAGTGGGGGCGGCAGTGCCGGGTATTGATGCGAGAGACTTGCAAGGGTGACCCCGGCCTAAGTCACTGGCAAGGGAGCACTGGTTAGTGGTTCCTAGGCTCTCACATTGAGAAGTAGAGTCTCCTCCTCGGCATTCCCATCTTACCTGTTCAGACTCTTCATCACTAATGTTGGTCCTTCCCAACATAGTGGCCTTGACTGTACTAAGGATCTTCAGTTGAGTGCTAATTGTTGGAATCCTTTCACAGACCTTCAATATAAAAAAAAATAATACCATCTCTGAAAAAAAATCCTAACCAGTGTAAAAACAGATGATTAAAACATCAACTTAAAGGGAACCTGTCAGCAGGATTGTGCAGTTACCTACAGACAGTGTCAGATCAGCGCGGTTATACTGAATAAAATGATACCTTGGTTGATGAAATCCATCTTGTGACTGTTTCTTAATCTTTATTTTCAGTTTTATGTTAATGAGATTCTTGTGCCCTAAGGCGGGCCGGGGTATGTGGTGCTCTGATTAGATATTCATAATGCAGACTGCTGACTGGTCACGGATCCCTCACTGACCCGCCCCCTAGTTTGCATAATGAATACCATCGCATACTGAATTTAAAAAAAATGTTTCTGCATTCAGATGCCGGCCGCCGTGGCACCTGCGCTGCAGCATAATCGCATGGTTCCTGTGCACTTAATCCTTTTCGCTGATTTACCTGAGCGAGGAAACAAAAAGTAATTTTGAAAATGGCGCTCGGTCGGCCTGCGCAGTAGCAGCTATCGGTTTGTGTAGAGATCCGATAGCTGTTGTTGCGCAGGCGTCGGTGTGCAATCTTGCTGGAGAAGAAAAGAAATGTCCTCCACCAAGATGGCGCCGCCCGCGCAATAGCATCTCTCTGATCTGTATACAGACAGATAGCTGCTACTGCGCTCAAGTAAATCTGAAAAAGGGATTAAGTGCACAGGAGCCATGCGATTATGCTGCAGCGCAGGTGCTACGGCGGCCGGCATCTGCACGCAGAAACATTTTTTTTTAAATTCTGTATGTGATGGTATTCATTATGCAAACTAGGGGGGCAGGTCAGTGAGGGATCAATGACCAGAGCACCACATACCCCAGCCCTGCCTTAGGGCACGAGGATCTCATTAACACAAGGAGCCGCGGCAGGAAGCAAAGAAGAGGACGTCATCATATGAAGACGGGAGGCCCCGGACGCCCATCAGACCCGGACCGCTTCAGATCGGACCGCCCCTGGGTGAGTATAATCTAACTTGTTTTTCTTATCTTTCAAGTTACATCGGGGGCTTATCTACAGCATTCCAGAATGCTGCAGATAAGCCCCTAATGGCGGTGGCCGCAGTTTATATACGAAATATGAGGAGACAGATTTAATATTTACAAAAATCTGCATTCAAGAGTCTTTAAAACTACATTTACATAATTTCATAATCAAAACCGATAAAGGCCTCTGTCCTATCCTAGTCCTGCACGAAGTCTGGAAAGAAGTCTGTCAAGAGGATTTTATACCTCCTACTGACATGTATATATAGGCTAATTAGATCCATACCTTGACTGTAGAAATATTGTTAGCTGTTTTACAGCAATCCAGTGGTAAAGTCCTATGAAATGAGCAGCAAGTGCTGCGGGTTTTGACCATGCACTTGCAGCTCTCCTGACCTTTCTCACCATGTCTCCCTGGCTGGCTGCCTCCTGTATCTGATTGACAGGTCACTCTTATTTCAGTGACCGGCTTTCCCTCACTGACATCTCCCATGTGCTATGTTAGTGCCAGGGCAAGTGCACATTGACTCACTAGGTCTGGTGAGGAAGAAAAAGCCTTACGGCACATGCGCCTGCCCTGGCACTAATGACGCTTTCAAAAGATCTTGGACATGGAAGCTAGAGTGACATGGCAGACACAGGATCCCGGCAGTGGGCAGGAGAACTGCAAGTGTCATGTCTCACCCGAAGCACTTGTGACTCAAGTTGCATAAGATTTCAATGTTGAATTGCTGAGAAAAGCCAAAGCGGATTTCTACAATCAAAGTAAAGATTTAAGCAGCCTGAAAGAGCCTATACATACATGTCATTAGTATGAGGCATTAAAGGCTGGTTCTGACTTTTGGTTATAAATAAATGGTTCCTCGCAGTAACAGCTGATCTTTCAAACTTGGTAATTACCTGAAGCAAATTAGTTCGGATCCTCTTGTCAGTGCACTGTTTAGCCACTTCTTTAGCCAACTTTGTCACCTCATCAGAAGCTTTAGCAATGTCCTTGGCACACTGGATCAGTGCTCTCTTGTTCCCACTGCCTCCTCTTACAAGCCGGGACATCTCTGCCATGAGCAGAGCCATGCGCTTAGCTGCTGCTATGATGTCATTGCCCTACAACAGGGAAACACAATATACCTGTCAGAGAGGGGAGAGACGGGCGGTCCATCTACTATGTGGATCACCATTTTTTTCTGATTGGCAGCAATAAGCGAAGTAACCTCAGGAAAAATCAAAAACGCATTATTTTCTAATTTTTCAGCAAAGCAAAATCCGATCCATATTCCATATCCGGTTAGCAAAATCATAGATGGAATATTAAGAAGTGCTCTTTGTTCATGTGCTCTCAGTGGCTTGAAGGATGCTTGTAAGAAATGTGAAGACGGAAGGTTATTCCAGGACTTTAGACCCATTTTAGGAGTCTGTTCCCTCTCGAAAGGCAGGATTGACTTAGATTTCACATTTGGAATTTTTAAACACATGTTGCAGATGTCAAAAATGATTTCGGATATAAATGGTTATGCAAAATACCATGAAAGCTTCCGAAACTCTAACCAAAAAGCCATTGAGAGACACCATGACTAAGTATGATGTTTGAAGGGTGAAAGTTACCTGCGTATTGCAAACAAATGAACTTTCCAAACTTCAGAGTTAAACCAGCGACATACAGCACTGAAACAAACATACGCAAGTGTGCATGAGTGTGCAAGTTGCCTGGACAGTTCAGAAGAATGAGATGTACTTTCCGATCACATAACAGCAGGCCATGTACACTACAGTGCCTCCTAGACAATAACGTACAGGCTGTTGGTTAGTTAAAGACTCAGCACATACTGTCATGCATTGGTAGCAACAGTTAGTACATACACAGCATATCATTGGATGTATCGTGGCAGGGTCTCTGCATTCAGTACTCTTAACATAGGACTATGCAACAGAGCAATCGCCATCCTATTCATAGGAAATATGATCACTTGAGCAAATTCATTAGGATTCTATATAGACCATATTTTGTCTTAGTTTTTAATTCATGATCAACCTTCCAAGTAGCTGGTCTTCTAAAAAGGTAAAAAAGAAACAAAGCAACCACATACATTACAGACCAAAAGTTTGGACACACCTTCTCATTTAAAGATTTTTCTGTATTTTCATGACTATGAAAATTGTACATTCACACTGAAGCATCAAAACTATGAATTAACACATGTGAAATTATATACGTAACAAAAAAGTGTGAAACAACTGAAAATATGTCTTATATTGTAGGTTCTTCAAAGTAGCCAACTTTTGCTTTGATGACTGCTTTGCACCCCCTTAGACCCCACTCCAGAGCCTCTCACCTAGCCAAATCAGTTCTCATGCTTCGCACTGATGAGGGCCAACAGCCCGAAACACCGTGTCTGCGAATTGAGATACTGATTTGGCTTTTATCCTAAGTCATATTGCATGACTCGTTAAAGGGTTGATTGTGACTTGTAGGATCGCTACTTCCAATAGGTGGCGCTATAGAGTTAAGTCCTCTTTTTTCAGCAGAGGCAATTTGCATATTTAAATTCCCAGAGGAGCATTGCACGGCGAATAAGCCTCCTTACCTTGACAAGCCAGCTGGTATGTCACTCTCCATAAGGAGAAACGTTACCCCTTAGACCCCACTCCAGAGCCTCTCACCTAGCCAAATCAGTTCTCATGCTTCGCACTGACGAGGGCCAACAGCCCGAAACACCGTGTCTGCGAATTGAGATACTGATTTGGCTTTTATCCCAAGTCATATTGCACGACTCGTTAAAGGGTTGATTGTGACTTGTAGGATCGCTACTTCCAATAGGTGGCGCTATAGAGTTAAGTCCTCTTTTTTCAGCAGAGGCAATTTGCATATTGCACACTCTTGGCATTCTCTTGATGAGCTTCAAGAGGTAGGCACCGGCAACGGTCTTCCAACAATCTTGAAGGAGTTCCCAGAGATGCTTAGCACTTGTTGGCCCTTTTGCCTTCACTCTGCGGTCCAGCTCACCATCTCGATTGGGTTCAGGTCTGGTGACTGTGGAGGCCAGGTCACCTGGCGTAACACCCCATCACTCTCCGATTAGTGAATATAGAAAGTGCCGGGGGCCTGAGCGACGAGAGGTGAGTATGTCTTTTCCCCAGCATATGGGGCAAATGTCTACATGGAGCATCTTATGGGGAATAATCAATGTTTGTGCAGCTTTATATGGGGCAAATGTCTACATGGAGCATCTGATGGGGCATAACACTGGTCTACAAAAAAAAAAAATTTCTGGCATGGACTTTAAGAACAGTTTTAGACTAATTGGAGGGTGCTGAATTCAAATCTGATCTTATAATTTCTCCATCACATCACGTTTTTGCGCTATAGGTATATAGCCCATTTTCATGAATTCCATGATAAATATAAGTAGTGTATGAAAAGTGCAGGTTTATACGGTTCACTAAGGTAAATTTAGTTTTCATTTAGTCTCCCAATAAATGTGAGAATATCTTTGTTTTCTTTGAACATGCATAATTCCTATTTGTTATGATAACACCATTGTTTTCTGTGCTACTGGGACAGTAGAGCTACAGCAGAGCATTGGGTGAAAACTGAATGGCCTCAGCGACAGAGTTTAGCATCTGGTGATAAGAATGTCATCCATGATCCTCTAGTGGATAGGAAGAACATTATCTTTCCTCTCTTACACATAAAACTTGGATTGATGAAGCAGTTCGTCAAAGCTCTCAATCACAGTGGAGAATGCTTTAACTATATATGTCCAACTTTTTCTGGTCTTAGTGAAGAGAAGAAAAAGGCTGGAATATTTGATGGACCTCAAATAAGAACACTTATGAGAGACCCAAATTTTACCACATCAATGAATGAGACAGAAGAAAGAGCTTGGAATGCATTTTGTAATGTGGTGCAGAATTTTCTAGGGAATAAGAAAGCAGACAACTATGAAGAGATTGTGGAAGAGCTACTAATGAGTCTGCGAAATCTTGGATGTAGAATGAGTATCAAGATTCACTATTTACACAGCCATTTGGACTTTTTTCAAGAGAACCTTGGGGATGTGAGTGAGGAACAAGGGGAGTGTTTTCATCAGGACATTAAAACAATGGAAGAACGGTATCAAGGCCGGTGGGACTCACATATGATGGCTGACTATTGCTGGAGCTTGATGAGAGACAACCCAGAAGCTGTACATCACAGATCAGCCAAGAAAAGAAAGTTCAAAAAACTGCCATTTGCCATTCATCTGTGTGCCATATATATGTGTTTTTATGTTCTGTAGCTTAATTCTGTAAGTATATTTGATTTGCTGTACATAGAGTTTGTAATCTTTGTTATTCCTTGATTAAAAATATACAAAATGTAGTACCGAAAATCATGTGTTTTTATTATAAAACATTAGGAGTAATTTTCATCAAAAATTGAAAATATCTCGAAATATTAATGTGACAGCCAAAAACGGAGTTCATATTCGTAATCAGCAGCCAAAATTGACTTAAAATATGTTTTAAAACCTTTTGCCAGAAAAATTGCGTCGACCAGTGTAATCAATGTGTGCAGCTTTATATGGGGCAAATGTCTACATGGAGCATCTTATGGGGCATAATCAATGTTTGTGCAGATTTATATGGTCTAAATGTCTACATGGAGCATCTTATGGGGCATAATCAGTGTTTGTGCAGCATTATATGGGGCAAATGTCTGTATGAAGCATCTTATGGGGCCATAATCCGCATTTGTGCAGCATTATATGGAGCATATTTTAATATGGAGCATCTTATGGGGCCCATCATAAACTTTATGGAGCATTATATAGGGCTCCTGATTCAATATGGATATTCAAAAACACAACCTACTGATATCTTAATTAATTTTACTTTTATTGGTATCTATTTTTATTTTTGACATTTACCGGTAGCTGCTGCATTTCCCACCCTAGGCTTATACTCGAGTCATTAAGTTTTTCCAGTTTGTTGGGGCAACATTAGGCTACTTTCACACTAGCGTCGTGCACTGCACGTCGCTATGCGACTTTGCAGCGCACCGACGCATAGTGTGGAAGCGCCGCACAACCGGGGCAGATGATGCTGTTTTACATCGCATCCGCTGCCCCATTGTGATGTGCGGGGAGGCGGGGGCGGAGTTCCGGCAGCGCATGCGCGGTTGGAAAAGACACTATCGACGCACAAAAAAACGTTACATGCAACTTTTTTGTGCCGACGGTCCGACACAACACGTTGCAACCGTCGCACGACGGTTGCGACGTGTGGCAATGCGTCGCACTGCGTCGCTAATTCAAGTCTATGGAGAAAAAACGCATCCTGCAAGCACTTTTGCAGGATGCGTTTTTTCTACAGAACGACGCATAGCGACGTGCAGTGCACGACACTAGTGTGAAAGTAGCCTTAGGGGGTCGGCTTATACTCGAGTATATACGGTAATTCCACATGTGTTAATTCATAGTTTTGATGCCTTCAGTGTGAATTTACAATTTTCATAGTCATGAAAATACAGAAAAATCTTTAAATAAGAAGGTGTGTAAACTTTTGGTCTGTACTGTGATAAAATGTTATGAAAATTGTAAGTATAGAGATGACCACAGCACTACTGAATAATGGTGCACAAGTAGGATCCAGTTCTCTTCAATGATACGTAAGAATACTTGGCACTCAGTAGATGAAATAAAATAAATGATTTCATATGCAATCTAACAGTGGTTTCGGTCTATATGAGACCTTTCTCAGTGTGTCTATTGTCCAACTGAAAAGATATCACATTGTGTTTTATCACCTGGGTCAGCAAGGAAGCGCTGAACATGATGTCCACCATTGGTTCAGACAGAGCATCTGTGGACCTACAAGTACCACACCAAAATACTGCCTGATGGACAAAAATAGTTTGTATTTCGTTTTTTGTTTGTCAAACAGAGCATCTTACTGAACCACATCATATTCAGCACTTCCTAGCTGACCCAGGTGATAAAACGCAATCCGATATCTTTATAGGCACACTGAGGAAGGTCTAATGTAGACTGAAACGTTTCTGAACCTTTATTGATAAATTCTAACACTGTTTTGTGTTCCAACAGCTTAAACTTTTCTGGAACTCTGCATGTTTAGACGGAATAGAAACATTCAAAGGCTAGAAACATGTCCCGATGAAGGCCAACCAACATGGCTGCTGCTGGTCAAGAACTGTACAATGGTGTGAGGACAGGGATTCGGCTTCTTTTTGCTGTTTCCATTCATTGACAGTAAGCAAACATTCCAAAAAAATGTAGGAATTGTAGCAATATATTTAAAAAGTTGCGCAACCAAAAGTTTGTCTACATAAGGCCTCATTCACACATCCATGACTTTTCTAGTGCGCGAAGCCCTTTTCATCAGCGTTTGTCAGAGGTTCATCAGTTCTCAAGCTTCTATCAAACAAGCATGAAAATCTGACCGCTCACAAATCGCATACTGTACAATTAATTATTTTTTATTTTTTTACAGACTCATACACTTGCATTGGTGGGTTTGATTGGTGTCCCCGATTAACTCAGATTAAAAGACTTGACTGGGTTTTTTGTTGGTTGGTTGGGGGGGGGGGGATGAAATAATACATGGAAATGTGAGCAGCCCCATAGACTATAATAGCTGCAAGTAATATCTATGAGAAACACTAATAAATCTAGTATGTGACAAACTGACACATAAAAAGCTCTCATATGAAAAGGTTGATGAAAAAAATGTAAAAAATTATTTTTGAGAGGTGGAAGGAAAAAAATGAAAACACAAAAACAAAAATTGGCTGTGTTCTTTAGGCCTCCTTCACACTTCCGTGTTTCCGGTATGTGTGGCATCATTTTTACGCGTACCACGCGTACACACACACCAATTATAATCTATGATGCCATGCACGTGTCAGCGTTTTCATCCCACACGTAGACATGTCTGCTTTTTTCTGGCAGCATGGATGACAATACGTACCAGACACAGATGACATGAGTATGTTGCCCGTGTGACACGCACTGGAATAGAATGTAGAATAGAAATAAAACTTTGATAATAATAATAGAAATAATAACTTTGATTGTTACCAAAAACGTGGGGGGGGTGGACCACGCATCATTTTTTTTTTTACATGTATTATGTTAATACATGTACTGTACGTACAGTAAGCTACACAAGCAAGGTACTAAATATTTATCTCACGAATATCTATCTATCATCTATTTACCCCATATCGATCTAAATCCTTGCACATCTTTAAGACCTAAAAATGTGTAATTTCTATTGCGGTACGTATCACATGGAGAGCCCATGTACACCAATGGCGCACATGTACAAGCAGCACACCTGTACCAGTTTTTCCAGCACCGGTAAAATCAGGATGTGTGAAGGGGGCCTAAGAAGTTAAAGTTTTAACATCCATTTTTAGAGGCTTTCTTCTACTCCATTTATGAAGGAACTCTTCTTGAATTGTGAAAGTCACCCTACCCTAGTAATTCTTTTATTGAGGATATAAAAAGGCGCTACATTGCTGCCCAGGACATTTTGCTCTTGCCAGAGAGCCAAACATATTTCGTTAGTCAATCAATTCTTCTTCTGTCACAACTTAGTATGTACCGTAACTAGTGTTATATTGTAGGGGGCAAGGGGCAGTATTTAACTTCGGATAAGGCTGCACACATTCAGTATTCATAGGAGAGAATTCTGCTGTAAATCCCGATATGTTAGTAGGAAAAACGCTGCATAAATATTCTTATTTTTGTTATGGGTTTTCCCAACTCATTAGTATGGGTGAAATCTGTAGCAAAAATAGTGCAAGAATAGACGTACTGCAGATTTATATCTACACCAAATCTATAAGGAAAAAATAAGCGGTGTGCGCACGAGACTTCAGGAATCTCATTCACTTTGCTGGTGCTGGCAAATCCTTCAGGTTTTGTGACAAAACTGCACAGAAAAAAACCCACAACGTGTGCACAGAACCCGATGACTTTGGTTGAGAGCATTTTACAGAGGACAATAATCTTGTATGTAGAAAGAAAAAGTACCGTATTTTAGCTTCATAAACTCCAAAGGTTTATTGTCAAATCTTTAAAAGTAGATTACAAAAAATGTGTCTATATGGTGACCTCAAGGCAAAGCATTTCAAACGCTGTCAGGCATCCTCTCGCAACATCTGAGCTTTGTAATCAACAAGATTTGACAATAAACCTTTGGATTTTATAAAGCTGGATTTATTTCTATGTTTTCTTTAATTACCAAGTAAAAGAAATTCCTTCTAAAACTAAGTGACAGTCAAAACCATTGAAAACCTTTTCAAGCTATGCGACTATTCTCAGTGTGAACCAGTGAGAGCAGCAGACAGTGCACGTATCACACATGTCAGCGCTATGGGCTGTGTGTGGATAGAAGACCTGAGCCAATCTTTAGATTCTCACAACTGAGGAATATGATGGCCATGAGTTAACTAACAAATAGCATACACGAACACTTCTCTTGTATTGTTAGGTTCTGGCAAAAGTCACATTTTCAGTTCATCAATTCAGTCCTAAAACGCCAAAAGCCGACCACCGAGAGCAGAGAACCTTTTGAAGACACCTCAAAATAATGTATAGACAGAAAATCTGCAGCTGCCAACGTTCCCTCCTCCAAAGGGGATGCACAGAAATCTCCATGATTATACTTCTGCTTCCACTGCTAAGGCTACTGTCACACTTCCGTCTTTTCAGATTCGTCACAATCCGTCTATTTTTGAGAATGTTAGCCCTCCCCCGTCCATAATTTTACATTATAGGGGGGGTCTCATGGCCTCACAGGCTCTGAAATTAAGCTGTTTTAGGTTTTAATAGTAATGTTTTAACTTTGTGATTCCTGAGGTAAGCTTTGGCTTGGTAAGCCAAGAGCAGGTTCTATCCGGTTTTATTCTGCTTTTGGCGGTTCAATTCAAGTATTTTCATTGGTGGTTCTCATTTTGGCGGGCTTTTAGTGTTGGTATAAAAGCCCTTTCAGTTTGAAATTCCTGTCATTCAACGGTTATCCTGAAGAACCGAAGATGGACAACCTTATGCAGCAGCTGCTTCTGAGGGCTGGCAAAGAAGACGGGGAGGCCTGGCTAAGAAGCTGCCTTGCCAGCGATCCTTTACCTTCACCAGCTATTACTGCTACCATTCCTCCGGTTCCGGTATCTGAGACGCAGCCTCCGGTCCTTAATACAGCGGCGGCTGTGACAGCGTGCGCTCCAGGCCGTTCCAGAAAGAAGACGCCCCGGAGATCGATATCTCCTTCACTTCCGCCGGCAACTCCCTATAGCCGGGCGACTAATGTGAGTAGGAAACGGAGCCGTCCATCAAGCGGGTCTCGCAGCGTCGCGCGAGATTCTCAGCCTCAGCACGCAGAAGCGTCGGCTTCCTCATCTTCAAGCGCCGCCATCTTGCTCACCGCCGGCAGCCGTAAAAGCGCTGCGGCGGCACCTCTTACACAGGCTGAGGCATCGGTCTCTTCATGGAATCTTAGCCATCAATCTTCTGCGACATCCAGCAACTTGGCGACTGAAGACCCAATCTGCAATCAACCATCTCCTGCTCCAGGAAACCCTCAGTTGTGCTCGCCTCCCCTTGTAGGCTCGAGCGTTGGTCCTCATGCTGATCAGTTACCCAGAGGTGTTGTACAAGCAAGGGGTGAGATTGTGAATGTCCCCTTGTCTGTCTATCCTGACCAACTCAGGGATATTATAAAAAGCGTCTTAGCCGAATCCTTAGGGGAATTTGGTAGTGTACCCTCTGATTCCCCATCCATTATCCCTGATGTTAACTTGTTACCTCAGAATACATTTAAAGAGGCTTTGACTTGTGAGCTCTCTCCACTTGGGTTTCACTTGAGCTCATCAGTCAAAGACCTTATTTGGAGTAATTCTTACGTGGACTTATTTTCTTTACTCCCCCGCAAGGATCAGCTGAATAGATTTGAGAGAGAAAGTAAGCCTGAAAATGAGGAGTCTAAGCGTTCTGCTTTTAAGTCCTTTAATAACTGGATTCAGGCTTTTTCGATCTATTCAGCTGTTCTGGGAGAGAAGTTTCCTGGCCTGTGTTCAAAATTATTTCAGCACATCGATATTATTTTGGAGGCTTATCGTAATTTTGGAGGTGTTGCATGGCTGCATTATGACGAGGCCTTTAGGCAAAAATTGGCCGTGCACCCAGATATTAATTGGGGGGTGAAGGATGTAGGTTTGTGGTTAAATCTGATGCTGCCACAAAGGCAATACACTAATAAACAGACAGTTTCCAGCTTTTCAAAAAAGGGCGTCTGCTTCGCTTTTAACGAGTCCACATGCAAATGGGGTAATTCGTGCAGGTTTCGCCACGAATGCTCTATTTGTGCGAACTCACACCCCTTGTTTAAGTGTTTTCGTAGACAGTCACCCAAAGAACACATTCCAAAAAGCGCAGACGCCAGTGAATCTCCAAGAAATGCTGTGGTGGCTAAACTTGTACCCAAAACAGGAGACTAGTAGTCTTTTGTTTAATGGGTTTTGTTTTGGCTTTAATGTCCCTCAATTTAAGGGCCTGGGCTGTACTATTGTTAGGAACCTTTCTTCGTTGATCCACCACCGTGAAGTGGCGAGTAAAAAGATTTTGGAGGAATTAGTTTTAGGAAGGATTGCGGGCCCGTTTCCGAACCCCCCTTTTACTAATTTTCGGATTTCACCCCTTGGGATTGTTCCCAAGAAAGAAAGTGGGAGTTACCGCTTAATTCATCATCTATCCTTCCCTACAGGTTCCTCCCTGAACGACGAAGTAGATAAAGCCGAGTGTTCCGTCTCATATTCATCATTCGATTCTGCCATAGATTTACTTAAGAAATTTGGCAGATTCTCCTTGATGGCAAAAGCAGATATAAAATCCGCGTTCAGGCTCCTTCCCGTTAACCCCTCTGGATTTAACTCCCTGGGTTTTCACTTTGAGAATCAATTTTATTTCGATAAGTGTTTACCCATGGGTTTTGCGTTGTCATGCTTTTATTTTGAGAGCTTTTCATGTTTTTTGCATTGGGTAATAGAATCCAGCATTCAAAATGCTGGGATTCTTCATTACCTAGATGATTTCCTTTTTGTCGGTCCACCATTTTCGCAAGCTTGCCAGATGGCCTTGAATACTTTTTCTTCAATGTGTGACAAATTTGGGGTTCCTCTGGCCCATGACAAAACTTGCCAACCCACTAATGTCATTGAATTTTTGGGTATTACCCTAGATTCAGTTCGGATGGAATCAAGACTTCCGGAAGTAAAGATTACGAAACTTTGTACCACTTTGGATAAATTTTCACAGAGTAAGAAGGTGACGCTTAAAGAAATCCAATCCCTTTTGGGCCTCTTGAACTTTGCTCTACGGGTCATTCCAATGGGTAGAATTTTTTCCAGACGCTTGTACGACTCTACCATTGGAATCTCTTCCCAGGAATCTCATATCAGAGTGTCATCTGACTTAAAGGAAGACGCCAAGATTTGGCGGACTTTCTTAGGAAGTTACAACGGCAAAAGTTGTTGGCAATCTACCTTTATCCTAGCTGATACTTTGAATTTTGCTTTTTCTTATAAAGCCGATTCGGGCTGTGGTGTCCTTTTTTCTCCTCATTGGTGCTTTCTCGAGTGGCCGGATCGTTTGATCCAGAACGGGATTGTAAAAAATTCGATGGTTTTAGAAATTTTTTCCATTTTTCTTGGTTTAACGTTGTGGGGGCACCTTTTGAGTAATAACAGGATTTTGATTTTGTCAAACCATCCGGGTGTTATTCTTGGGATTAACACCCTATCATCTAAGAATTTCTGGGCCATGAAAATTCTTAGGCAGTTAGTTTTACTTTGTTTAAAGTTGAATATCTGGCTCAAAGCGAAAAGCGGAACAAGTAGCTTATCGTTTATTACTGACTCCATTTGCTTACAACATTGGCATATTTTTCGCCAACAGGTTCCTTCAGCGGATCTGGACCCAACAGCTTGCCCTCAGCAGATCTGGGATTTAATCCTGACTTAATTCCTCACTTTATCGAGAATTCGTTGTCACCTAGAACATGGGCTGATTACTCGGCCGCATGGCAACAATGGATTAATTTTTGTAATTTAAACAATTTTAATTTCTGCATATCCAGTCCTATCTCTGGTTTGAGGTTTCTCGAATTTCTTTGTAACAAAGGTTTATCCTTTTCTGCAGTTGCCAAATCTCTAGCGGGTATCTCATTTTTTCTAAAACTTCTTGGAAAGAACCCTTTGACGGGATTATTTCCTATCAAACAATTTTTGAAAGGATTTAAACGGGCAAGTTTCAAACCAGACAATAGGCGCCCGATCTCCCTCCCATTTTTAAGAGACCTTTGTTTATCGCTTCATGAAGTTTGTACCAATTCTTTCGAAGCTATTTTGTTTTCCGCTGCGTTTTCCTTAGCTTATTTTGGGGCATTACGTGTAGGAGAATTAGTTTCTGCCAAAAAATGTAATCCCTCTGGGCTTATGGTCTCTGACGTGTCCATTACGGACCCGCATCTGTTTTTATTTGTTAGACGTTCCAAAACTGATCAGCTAGGAAGGGGCGTTAGATTGAAGATAGAGGCTAAACCTGGCGAAGCCTTCTGCCCTTTATTTACTACTGCTACCTGGCTTAGTGTTAGACCTTCTGTCCCCGGGCCTTTATTTGTGCATTTAGACGGGTCCCCAGCGACAATTTTCCAATTTAATTCAGTTTTAAAAAAATGCTTACAATTTTTAAAGAAAGATCATTTAAAATTCACCTCACATTCCTTCCGTATAGGTGCAGCCACGGAGGCAGCGAGAGCTGGTTTACATAGTTCTCAAATTATGCAGCTGGGAAGATGGGAGTCGGGAAGGTTTAGGCTTTATGTGAGACATGACCTGTATGATAACTAAATTTGATTTCTTTCAGGTGTCAAGGTGGTATGGATCGTAGGACACTCTTATGTGTACTGGGCTCAGAAGAGAGCTAAACAACGTTTTTATTCTGAAAACCTTTCTTTTAGCCAGGACTCTGTTTTAATATTTTGGCACAGTTTAAGAGGCCTTTATTGGTTTAATCTATGTCATGAGTTGAACAGATGTTTTGTCAAATTTCCTCATCCGGACCTAATAATCTTTCATCTAGGGGGTAATGATATCGGGAAAACAAAAACTCTGGATCTTTTATCCTTTATGAGATCCGATTTTGTTTACTTTAAGCAATTTTCTCCTCTCACTTGTTTTGTTTTCTCCGAAATCATCCCCAGGTTTATTTGGTCTACGAAGGAACTTTCTTTTATTTAAAGAATTCGGAAGAGAGTTAACAGAAATATGTCTAAATTTTTACCAATGATTAACGGCTTCTCTTTTAGACATACTGAGTTGGAAGGTTTTTTATTGGGTTTATTTCGCAATGATTTAGTCCATCTCTCTGATATAGGATTGGACATTTTTAACTTGGACCTTCAGTCAATAGTGGAAAAATGGCTGTGCTTTGGTGGGGGGGCCAGGTCTCTTTGAGCCCTGGCTTATGGAAAATCGCCCTTCGGGTGGATTGGTTGCATCGTGATTAAATTGACGGATATTTAAGAGTTAATAATTTAAAGATGAATTAATTTATGTTATGAATTTTAAAGTTACTCAAAATAAATGACACGGCCTTCTTCCACTTATTGTTTCTGGTCTCTTTATTGAATGAATGGGCCTTGTGAGGCCATGTTAGCCCTCCCCCGTCCATAATTTTACATTATAGGGGGGGTCTCATGGCCTCACAGGCTCTGAAATTAAGCTGTTTTAGGTTTTAATAGTAATGTTTTAACTTTGTGATTCCTGAGGTAAGCTTTGGCTTGGTAAGCCAAGAGCAGGTTCTATCCGGTTTTATTCTGCTTTTGGCGGTTCAATTCAAGTATTTTCATTGGTGGTTCTCATTTTGGCGGGCTTTTAGTGTTGGTATAAAAGCCCTTTCAGTTTGAAATTCCTGTCATTCAACGGTTATCCTGAAGAACCGAAGATCCCGCCCACCCTTCCCCTTTTATGGTTATTCCCTGTCGTGTTCATTTATTTCGTGAGGAAAATCGCCCTTCGGGTGGATTGGTTGCATCGTGATTAAATTGACGGATATTTAAGAGTTAATAATTTAAAGATGAATTAATTTATGTTATGAATTTTAAAGTTACTCAAAATAAATGACACGGCCTTCTTCCACTTATTGTTTCTGGTCTCTTTATTGAATGAATGGGCCTTGTGAGGCCATGCAGGATCCTGCAAAAAAATTTGCAGGATCCTGCATTTTCTCATAGACTTGTATTAGCGACGGATAGCAATCCGTTTCATCCGTCGTGCACTGGATCCGTAGTGAAATAGCGGTCCATCGTGCAGAGAAAACGTTCATTGTAACGTTTTTTGTGTACATCGAAAAATCGGTCAGAGCCCGTCGTCGGCTACAATGGAAGTCTCTCTCTCTCTGGAATTTCTTTACGACGGATCCATCATTACACTGGATCCGTCGCACAAGTTTTTTCCTACTTGGCTGCTTTCGCACTAGCGTCGGTACGGGCCCGTCACAGTGCGTCGGGCCGACGTACCGACGCATGCTGTGAAAGAAATGCACAACGGGGGTAGCGGAAGCAGTCTTACAACGCTTCCGCTGCACCATTGTAAGTTACATGTAACTTTTTTGTGGCGGTGGTCCGCCAAAACCTGACGCAACCGTCGCACGACGGTTGCAACGTGTGGCAATACGTCGCAATGCGTCGGTAATGTTAGTCTATGGGTAAAAAACGCATCCTGCAGACAGCTTTGCAGGATGCGTTTTTCTCCTGAGCGACGGACGCATTGTGACGTACAGCCAAAAACGCTAGTGTGAAAGTAGCTTTTCATGACGTCCGTCGATACGTCATTTTGCTGCACCACGACGGACCACAGAAAACGGAAGTGTGAAAGTAGCCTAAGTTGTAAGACAGTCTCTGGCATATTATTGCCAAAACTTGCCAATGACTTTTGCTCCATTGTGTAAGTGGGAGCATATGAATGCCTCCGAATACCTGAAAACGAATTTCGCTGGAAAAAAGGCAAAAAGAGCGGCATAATTATTCCATATTAGTATTATCATAGGGCCCGATTACAAGGAAGTGAATAGTTCTTGTGATACCTTGTAAAAACATTAGAAAATGTTTGGGAATGCTTTCCATAAACAGCGCCACTTTGGCCCACTGGCGGTACTGCTACTATGGCTCATGCTGATAAAGTTGTCACAGCCAATGTACAAGAGTGTCACACTGTTATATGGAAAACCATTGTGTGACCCCAAACCACACAATAAGAAGCATTAAACCTCTAACATCTGAATAGAAGGACACAAGAAAACACAGACAAGCCAATATTCACTGATAAAGCCATACATGGGCTCACACAAGCCAGCACAAGAAAAATCACACGCAGCGGCATCATCAGCTAGGCGCAGACTGGAGGCACAAACTGTGTCATGAATGGAGGGAGAGGGTGGGGGATGCACATGGCAGGGTGGAGGATGCAGAGCTTGGCAACCATTGAATACCTTACTGGACCATTTTGTAGCTTCTCGATGCAAAGACTGAGCTGCGGCCAGCATTGGCTGGTTTACAGGCTGCCCCTCAGGGACTAATAGCAGCTCGGGCTCATAATCATCTTCAATGTCAGAGGAAAGGGCATATTCCACTGACGCCTCCTCCTCTTCCTCCTGCTCTACCTCAGACACAACGGCTTCTCTACCCTGCGGAGTAGTGGGTGCAGGGCTTCCAGGTGACTGGCAGGGCAGGGAAGGGTAAAGAAAGGGGGAAAGGTTAGTACAAAAGCAGAAGTGGGGTAGGAGGGCCAAGGGTTTAATGCACCTGAAGCCAGACCACGTCTCTGGAAACACACGTTTTACCCCTAGGCAGAAACGCTGGGTTACAAATTACATGTTAAAACAAGGGGATTAAAGCAGACTGCAAATATATGTGATTCTGAGTTGTACTGTGGATCCCAAACCTAAATAAAAATACAATATTAATAGATACACAGGCTGCCGCTTTATTTTAGAACAATTGAAAGTCCCTTTTTCTAAAGGCGATGAGAAATAAGCAAATGCATCTAGGAAAGGCCATCATCACACGTTTCTGGAACTGGTTTAAAAGTGAAAAAAATGCATAAATAAAAAGCCTTAGCGTCCACTAATATGTACTGTTGGGACATCAATGCCCTTCTTGCATTGTTAGGCAATTTACACGGAGAGGCCTGAACTACATCAGCAAGTCCATATTGTTGTGGCCGAATGACTCGTCCAATCTGTTCATGAGCTGCAATTCCCCCGGCCCCAATAGCAGATTTAGTTCTAAGTACAGTAATAGGAGGGAGCTGTCAGTCAGCAAAGGTTGTGGGGTCCGGGGGGACTGCAGCAGAGACCTCTTTGTGTATGGCCAGCTTAAGGATCTTCCATGTGATGGTGCACATTAGTTTTCATAGATACCTTTGGCCACAACATTGGTGGCCTATTTTTAGGTAGGCCATTAATATTTACACGGCAGAGGACCCACACCATACTCATCCGATGACCATCTGTTGTAGAGCTCCTGCAAGCATTGCAGCTTCTGTAAAGGTTCCATTGCTTCATCCACCTGCACCATTCTTACTCAGCAACCGCTGTTCTGAGAACTGCAGCATTTTATACACAAGTAGAAGGACTGCAGGCAGACAAATCAGTGGACATACTGAAGAGGATGTGGTGTCACAAAAGTGCCATAACCCCTTCAAACACCTGGATTGGCAGAAATGGACCCACACTGGGTCTCTTTTTGAATACCTACAATAGGATAAGTCTTTAATGCTGTAGCCCCTGCAAGAGCTGCCAAAAAGTATTTGGGTAAATGGATTAGAGAGGCCATTATTCTTGCCTTCCTTGTTCAAAAGTCTGTCCACTTAACTTCGTTAAAGCCCTCACTACTAGGTGACCTCTTTCTATGTTACACAAAGTCTGACAGAGCAGAATTAGATTGGATGCACAGCCTGGGGCTTCAATTGTAGGTTGGCTATAATTCTGGAAGGAGATGGCACTTGGGGATTTGATTTTGACTGCAACCGGACAAGAGGATCCTTTCAACTAGGGTCCTTCTTGCTAAATCCCCATTATTATGTTGCTTGTAGGAAGTACAAGAGGAATTGATTTATAATGTTTAGGATATGTTCCCACAGTCCGTAAACCCTGCGGGTTGGACGCTGCATACATCCGCAGCGTCCAGATGTTAAAGCATAGTGGATAGGATTTCAAGAAATCCCATGTCCACTATGTGTGCACCAGCGCCCGCAGCTTTCCTGCAGAGACGGACATGTGGGGCGTCTTTCCAGACTGCAGCATGTCTAGTGTATTGGACGCGGTGATTCCGCACGGTTCAATAAACACATGCGGATTCACCTGCGTTCAATAGCCGGCAGCGGGCATGTGCAGCATCCAAAGCGCTGCCTAATATAGAATGTCTGCACATACCCTATAATGTTTTTAATCCTTTTTTTCCCATTAGCTCTAACAGCAGAACAAGCTTCCTGCTGTAGTCTTGTTACTTCTAGTGTTAAGGCTGAGTCACACATAACGATATCGTTAACGATATCGTTGCAACGTCACGCTTTTGGAGACGTAGCAACGATCCCGCTAACGATCTCGTAATGTGTGACAGCGACCAACGATCAGGCCCCTGCTGGGAGATCGTTGGTCGATGGGAATGATCAGGACCATTTTTGGGTCGCTGATCACCCGCTGTCATCGCTGGATCGGCATGTGACGCCGATCCAGCGATGTGTTCACTTGTAACCAGGGTAAATATCGGGTTACTAAGCGCAGGGCCGCGCTTAGTAACCCGATATTTACCCTGGTTACCATTGTAAAAGTTAAAAAAACAGTACATACTCACATTCTGATGTCTGTCACGTCCCCCGCCGGTGTCCACAGGGTTAAAACTGCTTTCGGCAAGAGCGCTGCTAATGCACGCGCTGCTGCCGAGAGCTTCCCTGCACTGACTGTGTCAGCGCCGGCCGTAAAGCAGAGCACAGCGGTGACGTCACCGCTGTTACTGCCGGCGCTGACACATTCAGTGCAGGGAAGCTCTCGGCAGCAGCGCGTGCATTAGCAGCGCTCTTGCCGAAAGCAGTTTTAACCCTGTGGACGCCGGCGGGGGACATGACAGACATCAGAATGTGAGTATGTAGTGTTTTTTTTTTTACTTTTACAATGGTAACCAGGGTAAATATCGGGTTACTAAGCGCGGCCCTGCACTTAGTAACCCGATGTTTACCCTGGTTACCCAGGTGCTGCAGGGGGACTTCGGCATCGTTGAAGACCGTTTCAACGATGCCGAAGTCGTTCCCCTGATCGTTGGTCGCTGGAGAGAGCTGTCTGTGTGACAGCTCCCCAGCGACCACACAACAACTTACCCTCGATTACGGCCAGGTCGTATCGCTGGTCGTGATCGTTGGTAAGTCGTTTAGTGTAACTACAGCTTTATCCTAATATGTAGAATATGTATCCAGGTTACTGAAACTATATTGGACCTGCAACAAGATTTCATTCTATGGTCAATGAAGAAGTCTTCAGCAGTTTGCATTGTTTCACACTTTACATCATTAGAGTCCAAATTAGTGGATTAATAAACCCAGGCAATTAAACATGCTTCACTTTTCATGAGTTCCAAAGAACATATTAATGAGTGGCTGGAGATGCACGTGTGTGTGTGTGTGTGTGTATGTGTGCGTATGTGTGCGTATGTGTGCGTATGTGTGCGTATGTGTGCATGTATATATATATATATATATATATATATATATATATATATATATATATATATACATACATACATACATACATACATACATACATACATACATACATACACACACTGTGTTCCAAATTATTATGCAAATTGGATTTAAGTGTCAAAGATTTAATTGTTTTGTTTTTCAAATAAACTCGTGGATGGTATTGTGTCTCAGGGCTCAATGGATCACTGAAATCAATCTTAAACACATGTGATAATTGGCTTTCCAGGTGATTCTAATTAAAGGAAAACTACTTAAAAATGATGTTCCACATTATTAAGCAGGTCACAGTTTTCAATTAACATATGAAAGAAAAAGGATCTCTCTGCTGCTGAAAAGCATCAAATAGTGCAATGCCTTGGTGAAGGGATGAAAACATTAGAAATTTCCCAAAAACTTAAGGGTGATCATTGTACTGTTAAGAGATATGTGGCTGTATCTGAGCACAGATGTGTTTGTGCTGATAAAGGCATAATGAGGAAGATTTCTGCCAGGCAAGTTCATCGGATTAAGAGAGCAGCTGCTAAAAAGCCTTACAAAGCAGCAAACAGATATTTGAAGCTAGAAAAATACCACTGGCGTTTGCCACTGTCGTCAGGGAGAAAGCTGAAGTTCAGAAGCAGCTGGAGATTAAACAGGTTCTGTGTATATACCTGTAGAAAAGTGAGTATGCTAGAAATGAGTAAGTGGTAATCTCCGCGCTAACTGAGCTAAGGTGAAGAATGCAGCAGAACTGGGTAATGCCAAAACTGTTAAATATTAAATATGCTAAAAAGGGAAAGGTGTGCTAGTACTCACTCGTTTGCATAGATGGTGGATGATTGCCGACTTGTGCAGCTTTTAGGAAGGACTTTAATACTTGGAAAAAATGAATATGTACACAGTGAGCTGGAAAATAATATAATTGTATTAATTACCTTGCTGTAGGCTCATGTAGTGTGCTAGGGGTGATACAGGAACTGGAGAGAACTTACTGGTGCTAGCAGGTGGTGCTGCGTGCACTATAAAGTTTGTACTCGGTAAGCAGTGTGCTGTAGCTGGGTGTTGCCTGGTGGAAGATGCACTTGAGCGGTGTGATGGAGAGCTTCTGCCGTGCATAAACTAGGATATATTAATTATATATAAATAATACTTAGCAGGGTAGCCAAATAAAGTGCCCAAAGATAATGTAGTGGGAGAGCACACTTACTTGCAGATATGCTCGGCAGGACCCAAGGGTAGCGGTAATGCTGCGCCGGAGTACGGAGCTGTGGCTTTTGGCCGGCGATAGGAAAGGGTACTGCCGCAGAGAGCGGCTGGATGGGGAGCCTCTGTGGGGAAGCACACTAGCTCACATATGCAACTTATCACCTAGTCTCCCATAAAGGTGACTAGCTATTATTACTGTTTTAAACACTCCATACCAATCACCTGTCTTTATTAAACATCTATTACCCGCTATACATTCAGCCTCCAACCATCAGGCACACTGAATTTAGTCCCAATTAAGGCACTCATTAACTAATTGCTATGCCGCCCATATGTATTAAGGATAGAGGTCTATATAAAGGTGGGCAGCCGGTAATGGGGATAGCCCTGACGAAGAGAGGAGATACTTCTCAAAACGCGTTGGTCAATCCCCTACTTAGCCTCCGTCTTCGCTACCTTGTGATGTCACATTCTAGCTACGCCCACCTATCGCGCCGCATCCCAGCGTTGCTCATGGCCGGAGCGAGCGGGTTACAGGCGCCACTCTGCCCTCAGAGGCTCCCCACCTAGCCGCTCTCTGCGGCAGCACCTCTTCCAATCAGCGGCTAGCCACAGCTCCGCACTCCGACTCAGCAGCACCACTACCCCGTGCCCTGCTGAGCACTTCTGTGAGCTAGTGTGCTTCCCCACAGAGGCTCCCCATCCAGCCGCTCTCTGCGGCAGTACCCTTTCCTATCGCCGGCCAAAAGCCACAGCTCCGTACTCCGGCGCAGCATTACCGCTACCCTGGAGTCCTGCCGAGCACATCTGCAAGTAAGTGTGCTCTCCCACTACTTTATCTTTGGGCACTTTATTTGGCTACCCTGCTAAGTATTATTTATATATAATTAATATATCCTATTTTATGCACGGCAGAAGCTCTCCATCACACCGCTCAAGTGCATCTTCCACCAGGCAACACCCAGCTACAGCACACTGCTTACCGAGTACAAACTTTATAGTGCACGCAGCACCGCCTGCTAGCACCAGTAAGTTCTCTCCAGTTCCTGTATCACCCCTAGCACACTACATGAGCCTACAGCAAGGTAATTAATACAATTATATTATTTTCCAGCTCACTGTGTACATATTCATTTTTTCCAATTATTAAAATCCTTCCAACAAGCTGCACAAGTCAGGAATCATCCACCATCTATGCAAACAAGTGAGTACTAGCACACCTTTCCCTTTTTTGCATATTTAATATTTAACAGTTTTGGCATTACCCAGTTCCGCTGCATTCTTCACCTTAGCTCAGTTAGCGCAGAGATTACCCCTTACTCATTTCTAGATATTTGAAGCTGCTGGTGCCTCGAGTCCCTCGAACCTCAAGGTGTAGGCTCCTTCAAAGGCTTGCTGTGGTGCATAAACCTACTATTCGGCCACCCTTAAACAGTGTTCACAAGCAGAAATGGTTGCAGTGGGCCCACACATACATGAAGACTAATTTCCAAACAGTCTTATTTACTGATGAGTGTCGAGCAACTCTGGACGGTCCAGATGGATGGAGTAGTGGATGGTTGGTGGATGGCCACCATGTCCCAACAAGGCTGCAACGTCAGCAAGGAGGTGGAGGGGTCAGGTTTTAAGCCGGAATCATGGAGAAACAGCTGGTAGGGCCCTTTAAGGTTCCTAAAGGTGTGAAAATGACCTCTGCAAAGTATATAGAGTTTCTGACTGACAACTTTCCTCCATGGTATAAAAAGCAGAAATGTGCCTTCAGGAGCAAAATCATCTTCATACTGACAATGCACCATCTCATGCTGTAAAGAATACCTCTGAGTCATTGGCTGCTATGGGCATAAAAGGAGATAAACTCATGGTGTGGCCACCATCTTCCCCTGACCTCAACCCTAAAGAGAACCTTTGGTGTACCATCAAGCAAAGGATCTATGAGGGTGGGAGGCAGTTCACAACAAAACAGCAGCTCTGGGAGGCTATTCTGACTTCATGCAAAGAAATACAAGCAGAAACTCAATGGATGCAAGAATTGTGAAGGTGATATCAAAGAAGGGATCCTATGTTAACATGTAACTTGGCCCGTTAGGATGTTTTGGAGTTAAATAGCTTTTTTGTTCAGTGATTGTGACCTCCTAATGCTGCCAATTCCACAAATGAGCATTTTCAGTTCTTTAAAACATATCAAATGTTTAGAAATTCTACTGTGCCTAATAATTTGGAACAGTGCATTTTAAGTTTTTATTCATTTTGGAGATTATACTGTTATCATAGGGAGGATTCTTCAATAAAATTCGATGTATACTCTAACGGGTGATGACTTTTATTAGACTGACTGTCATTTGCACTGACCATTTAGGAAAATCTCATAAAAATGTCATTTGCATAATAATTTGGAACACAGTGTATGTATGTATGTATGTATGTATGTATGTATGTATGTATGTATGTATGTATGTATATATGTATATATGTATGCATGTATATATGTATGCATGTATATATGTATGCATGTATATATGTATGCATGTATATATGTATGCATGTATATATGTATGTATGTATGTATGTATGTATGTATGTATGTATGTATGTATGTATGTATGTATGTATATATATATATATATATACACCGTATTTTCCGGCGTATAAGACGACTGGGCGTATAAGACGACCCCCCAACTTTTCCAGTTAAAATGTAAAATCTTCTTAAAAGTCGGGGGTCTTCTTATAAACCGTGTCGTCTTATAGGGCCGGTGACTTTTGTGCCTTTTGGGGGGGGGGGGGGAGTGGGCCTGATGACGACGAGGGGGCGTCTCACAGGAAAGTGAGTATCCCCCATTACCTCACTGTATCGCTGCAGCGTGGGGTCTCTGCTGGGAGCGGCGGCTGCTGCTCCTCATTGTGCCGCGTGGGTGCTGTGGGGCGGCGGCTCCTCTTCTTCAGTGTGTGGCCTCTGTGCTGCTGGGCGGCGGCGGCGGCTTATCTTCAGGCAGTCGGGGCTCCTCCGGTATCTCCTTAAAGCCCGGAGGCCCTGCCGGCAACTCCATCGGTGCAATGCAGTGGCCTCCGGGAACATGGCCGCTGCTCAGAATCAGATCTCGTCCCGAGATCTCGGGAGACGAGATCTAAATCTGAGCAGCGGCCATTTTCCCGGAGACAGCTCCATTGCTGCTATGCGGTGACCTCCGGGAAAATGGCCGCTGGGGGCGGCGCATGCTCAGATTCAGATCTGAATCTGAGCAGCGGCCATGTTCCCGGAGGCCACTGCATTGCACCGATGGAGTTGCCGGCAGGGCCTCTGGGCTTTAAGGAGATACCGGAGGAGCCCCGACTGCCTGAAGATAAGCCGCCGCCGCCGCCCAGCAGCACAGAGGCCCCACACTGAAGAAGAGGAGCCGCCGCCCCACAGCACAGCTGCCGCCGCTGCTCCCAGCAGAGACCCCACGCTGCAGTGATACAATGAGGTAATGGGGGATACTCACTTTCCTGTGAGACGCCCCCTCGTCGTCATCAGGCCCACTCACCCCCCACCCACCATATACACCCGGCAAGGCGATACCCGGCGTATAAGACGACCCACGACTTTTAAGAAGATTTTCAGGGGTTAAAAAGTCGTCTTATACGCCGGAAAATACGGTATATATATATATATATATATATATATATATATATATATATATATTTTATGTAAAATAAAACTATTGAGAAATATGTTTTGTAGGTTGACTAGGCTTCTCCAACATAAGCAGATGTACATGTCAAAAGTCAATTAACATCACCGGCTAGGTTTCATGAAGTTTAAAACTGTTCTTATTACCTTGCTGGACCACTTGCGAGCTTCATCGTGAAGCTGTCTTGCAGCGACCATCATTGGCTGATTCACTGCCTCGCCCACCTTTTGCTCAGGGAACTCCTCATCCTTCTCTTCAGGAGGTGGTGGTCTTGGAGGTGGAACCTCTCCCTCAGGAAGTGGAGGCTTTGGAGGTGCTGCATCATCAGTCAGCTAAAAAAAAAAACAATATTACATAGCATGAAAATTAAATACTTATTTCCATGGCAATACTAACTAGATAATCATTAATTTCTGTAAGTATACAGTAATGTGCAAAAGTTTTAGACAGAATTTGAAAAAATAGAAGTTATAAAATGAAAAAATCTAAGAGAAATCTAAAGTCAAACCAATATTTGGTGTTATCGCCCATTGCCTTCAAATCAGCATCAATTCTTCCCAATCACTTGTACACAGTTTTTGAAGGAACTTTACAGGAAGGTTGTTCCAAACACCTTGGAGTGTGCAAATCCTTCTGTCTCTTCATGAAATCCCAGGCAGACTAGATGGTGTTGAGATCAGGGCTCTGTGGGGTGTATCATTACTTCTAGGACTCCTTTTTCTTCTTTATGCAGAATGAATATAGTTCTTAGGGCCTGTGCACACGATGCAGATTTAGTGCAGATCTGCAGCAGATTTTTTTGCTGCAGAAACGCTGCAGTTCTGCACTGTGATTTACAGTACAATGTAAATCAATGTGAAAAAAAAAGCTGTGCAGATGGTGCAGAAAAATCTGCGCAGAAACGCTGCAGATTTCAAAGAAGTGCATGTCGCTTCTTTTGTGCAGTTCTGCAGCGTTTCTGCACCCCTCCATGATAAAAATCTGCACTGGTAAAATCTGCACAAAAACTGCACAGAAACTGCATCAAATCTGCACCTGCGTTTTCTGCCAGGAGATGCAGATTTAGTGCAGAAAATTCTGCACCACATTTCCTACGTGTGCACATAGCCTTAATGTCAAACAAACTGCCTTCTGTTGCTGCCAAATATTTCACATTTTGACTCCTCAATACAGAGCACTTCCTGACATTTTTCTGCACCCAAGTTCTTATGTTTTCGTGCATAGTTGAGTAACTTGTCCTTGTTTAGAAGTTGAAAGGCATGTCTTTTTGGCTGCAATTTATCCAATAAAATCTCTTCAGGTCAGACTTCTCCTAATAGATGGTTATAGCGGGGTCCCACTGGACTCTGACAGTTCTGAGCTTAAGACACCTCTACAAATCTTTTAATACATCTGTCATCTGCTGCACTAAGTTTTCTTAGCTGGCCACTGTGTTTACTGTCTACAACGCTGCTCATTTCCCCATGCTTCATCAAAATCAGCCCCATTGTGAAACCCCAGACTGCTTTGAAGTCTTTGAATGGGAGATTTCTTGCTAATGCAGCATAACTACCTTGTGTCTTGTTGCTTGAACTCAGTCTTGCCATTATGTAGGACATCTTTCTAGCAGTTTGACTGTTCATCTTCCAGTTTTAACCCTCCTACACAACCGTTTCTGTTTTATTTGATTACGGTTTCAACCTACATATGAAAACCATAATTATAACTTATTTGGTATAATTGGTTACTAATGCAGCTGACTAATCCTACAAATTCCATGTCTGTACACTAGTATAGAGAAAAACTAATATACTTTAAGGTAAAGGGTGGTTACTCTAAATATGGATTTGATATATATTTTTATTTTGTTCATTCTCTTTGCATTTCGTTAATTGATCAAAACAAACTATTAACACTATTTTTTAAAGAATTCTTAGTGTGTAGAAATTTCCAACACCTGCCTAAAACGCTTGCACAGTACTCTATATCGATTAATGTCAAACCTGATATATATGAAGTGATGCTCTGATTTTACTCAAAAAATAACTTAGTTAAATATCTTGTCAAAATCCATGCGTTTCCCTGATTCTACTTCTCTTCTGTTTGCTCTGTGTCACTTCATTATTTATTATGCTTTCTTTCATAGCACGATAATATTCTGCTGCGCTTCTACAGAGATCATCCCTCTCCACAATGGGTCTCACAATCTATATTTCTTAGCAGTATGTGTTTGGAGCAAAGATATTCACAGGTAAAGCGCCATGGAATACGAGTGGCGCTATAATAATAAATAATAATTATTATTATTATTGGTTGCTTATTAGAAATCGCTGAAAAGTTGTGATTGGCAATGGCTGGAAGGGAATGGTTTAAGCACTCGCCCCAGAGAAGACTCCTGAGAAACGCCCAGTTGGTCCACAAGCAGAATGTTCACTCACTGCGCTCCAAAATATATCTCTGCAAAGGAGAGACGCAGTGCAAAACGGAAAGCGGGCAAAATCAGGGGTGCTCAGAGATTTTTACAAAATATTTAACTCAAATTTTCTTGAGGAAGTGACAGGTTTTCTTTAAATGTAATTACATTCTGTATGTACATTCCTGTCTATTTTTAAATGTGAATGGCGCTGTATGCCCCATATTTCCTCACTGATCGTGTGGGTGTATACACTGGGGGAAATAAGTATTTGATCCGTTGCTGATTTTGTAAGTTTTCCCACTGACAAAGACATGAACAGTCTATAATTTTAAGGGTAGGTTAATTTTAACATTGAAAGAATATCAAAAATAAAATCCAGAAAATGACATTGTATAAATTATATAAATTTATTTGCATTTTGCAGTGAGAAATAAGTATTTGATCCCCTACCAATCATTAAGAGTTCTGGCTCCTACAGACCAGTTAGACACTCCTAATCAACTTGTTACCTGCATTAAAAACAGCTGTCTTACATAGTCACCTTAAAGGGCACCTGTCACCCCCAAAATGGCTGGTGAGGTAAGCTCACCGGCATCAGGGGCTTATCTACAGCATTCTGTAATGCTGTAGATAAGCCGCCGATGTTACCTGAAAGAGGAGAAAAAGACGTTAGATTATACTCACCCAGGGGCGGTCCCGCTCTGGTCCGCGTCCGATGGGTGTCTCCGGTCCGCTCCGGCGCCTCCCATCTTCGTTCCATGACGTCCTCTTCGGGTCTTCGCGCCGCGGCTCCGGCGCAGGCGTACTTTGTCTGCCCTATTGAGGGCAGAGCAAAGTACTGCATTGCGCAGGCGCCGGGCCTCTCTGACCTTTCCGGCGCCTGCGCACTGCAGTACTTTGCTCTGCCCTCAACAGGGCAGACAAAGTACGCCTGCGCCGGAGCCGCGGCGTAAAGACCCGAAGAGGACGCCATGGAATGAAGATGGGAGGCGCCGGAGCGGACCGGAGACACCCATCGGACGCGGACCAGAGCGGGACCGCCCCTGGGTGAGTATAATCTAACGTCTTTTTCTCCTCTTTCAGGTAACATCGGCGGCTTATCTACAGCATTACAGAATGCTGTAGATAAGCCCCTGATGCCGGTGAGCTTACCTCACCAGCCATTTTGGGGGTGACAGGTTCCCTTTAATAAAAGACTCCTGTCCACAGACTCAATCAGTCAAACTCTAACCTCTACAACATGGGCAAGACCAAAGAGCTTTATAAGGATGTCAGGGACAAGTTCATAGACCTGAACAAAGCTCAAAGCTGGAATGGGCTACAAAACGATAAGTGAGGTGAGGAGACAACTGTTGGTGCAATAGTAAGAAAATGGAAAAACTACAAAATGACTGTCAATCGACATCGATCTGGGGCACCATGCAAAATCTCACCTCGTGGGATATCCTTGATCATGAGGAAGGTGAGAGATCAGCCTAAAACTACACAGGGGGAACTTGTTAATGATCTCGAGGCGGCTGGGACCACAGTCCCCAAGAAAACCATTGGTAACACATTACACTGTAATGTTCCCCTGCTCAAGAAGACACATGTGCAGGCCCATCTGAAGTTTGCCATTGAACACTGGGATGATTCTGTGAGTGATTGGGAGAAGGTGCTGTGGTCAGATTAGACAAAAATTTAGATCTTTGGCATTAATTCAAATCGCCATGTTTGGAGGAAGAGAAATGCTGCCCAGGACCCAAAGAACACAGTCCCCACTGTCAAGAATGGAGGTGAAAACATTATGTTTTGGGGGTGTTCCTCTGCTAAGGAAACAGGACTAATTCACTGCATCAATGGGAGAATGAATGGAGCCATGTAGCGTAAAATCCTGAGTGACAACCTCCATTAAAAATGGGTCATGGTTGGGTCTTCCAGCAAGACAATGACCCAAAACATACAGCCAAGGCAACAAAGGAGTGGCTCAAAAAGAAGCACATTAAGGTCATGTAGTGCCCTAGCAAGTCTCCAGACCTTAATCCCATAGAAAACTTATGGGAGGAGTTGAAGCTCCAAGTTGCCAAGCGACAGCCTAAAAATCTTAGTGATTTAGAAATGACCTGCAATTTGGAGTAGACCAAAATTCCTCCTGACATGTGCGCAAACCTCATCATCAACTACAAAAAACATCTGGCTGCTGAGCTTGCCAACAAGGGTTTTGCCACCAAGTATTAAATCTTGTTTGCCAGAGGGATCAAATACTTATTTCTCACTGCAAAATGCAAATAAATTTATAGAATTTTTACAATGTGATTTTCTGAATTTTATTTTGTATACTCTATCTCTCAATGTTATAATTAACCTACCCTTAAATTTTATAGGCTGTTCATGTCTGTCAGTGGGCAAACTTTCAAAATCAGCAAGGGATCAAATACATCTTTCTACCACTGTATATCTATCTGTTGGTAGTTCACATGCAAACACTACTTAAAATTATACAACTTATAAAGTTTCTCTATTAAATGCTGGTTGATTGATTGATTCACTTCATAGTTTGATCATGTTCAAATATTAAAATTATTTTTTACCTAACCACCCCAGAGCAAGCAATGCTTCTCTATCACTCTTACTGTGACTGTATACAGGCTGCAGTAGTAAAATCACTAGTACAGTGGTGCAGCCAATCACTTGGCTTAGCGGTTGGGACAGTCAGTGATTAGCTGCAGCATGTACACAATTATTGCAGCACTGGTGGTAAGGCAGCTCTGGACATAGTCAGGTATGCAACAGGTGATTTTATTATTTTGAACATGGCCGGAATGATTTAGTTAACAGAAATTAAAAAGTACATTTTTTTTAAGTAAGGTGTCTGATAGCTGGTTTGTTGAGCGTTTGTAATTATTCATGTATACAAAAGACTAGCTGACACGTACCCTCAGGTGCTCCAAGTCAGGAGGAGGAGGAGGAAATTCTGGCTCCGGGGGCTGGAACGCTTCCCGCACCTTAGCAACTGCACCCAAAATCCTATAACCAGAGTCCAGGAAGCCCTTCTGTAAAGCTGGTGACAAAAGAAACCTATGTTCAAAGCATATTTTTACATCAGAACCTTAAAACGCATCCAATTTAAACCATAATTTCAACGTCAAGGACACAGGATAGAAAAGTAAAGTGTTTTCTCCTACACATTATTGGTTGTCACGGAGCAGACATCACAACTCATTCCTTGCCAATGACTGATACAACCACAAGAACTAATCCCTTGTAAGAAATGTTTCATTTACTAGGGCTGCTATTGCAGAAATAATGTAATGGTCATCGACTCCTTCCAAGAAGACTGAACGAAGTGGGGATTTGCCAGTTAATGTAAATGGCTGGCAGGTCTGTGTCATCATGGTCCTTGTGCAGGCTTCCAGCACTTCCAGCAGCCACATTGAACAGGAACCTTCAGGTTACAGGAAATGGTGGCCATGTTCCGTGGTATGTGCACAAGACACACAAGGAATATGGAGCAGGAGGAAACTGATTCTACATTATCTACCTCTAGAAAAGAAATGTGACAAGAAACCCTTATACTTCCTCCATTGTGGTGCAAAGTCAAAGAACTCGATTCTTCATTTGTAATTTCTTGAAGTCACTTTTCTTCTTCTTTTCTGTCTCTAACTAGTTTTCGCAACTACTTATACCAAAAGTTGTAAAGCCTTTAAAAAGTAAAAAAAAGTGCCAAACTGTAAACTCGTCCAGAAACCTAACCCTAAGGCTACGTTCACACGATCCGTTTTTCACTGCGGATTTTTCCGGTCCTTTTTCGGGGAAATCCGCAGTGGAAAACGGCGGTGCTTCTCTCGGCGGATTTGTGTCCTTTTTCTTCTGCGGATTCCACTGCGGGTTTCCAACTGCAGTTTCCTATTGGTGCTGTTGGAAACCCGCAGCGGAATCCGCTGAAAGAATTGACATGGTACTTCTTTTTTCCGTTGGCAAATCCGCGCGGATTTTCCAGCGAAAAAAAGGATCGTCGGCACAGCGGGTTTTGTTTTCCATAGGGTAACATTGTACTGTACCCTGCATGGAAAACGGCTGCGGATCCGTAGCTGCAATTCCGCTACGGATCCGCAGCAAAAAACGGATCGTGTGAACGTAGCCTTACACGTTTAACAGCTGGAGTGAGATGTGCTAAAAATATGAAATATTTTGGTAAAATTTGCAGTTCATGAATCTGTTTAAAATATCTGGATAAGAATAGTTGTGGAGGAAAAATCCAAAAATGAAGCTTAAAAACTGGTGCAATATGTATAGCGAATAAAGCAAATACTGAAGCCACTTACAATTAGCAGATTACTTCAGAAAAGTGGAGAAACATCAATAATAATGAGCCGAAGCCCTAGGCTTTAAGGATTTTTTATGGAAAAAACCCTTAAAGCTAATGAATGATGCACCTTTCCAGATTCAGGGCCTGAAGAAGCAGTCATGGCACAGACCCCCATGGATCATAGGAGTGGAAGGAATAAGACCATTACAACTTTTTTTTCTCTCTGGACAATATCAGCATTCTTACCATTTTTCCTGGATATTCACTTTAATCCCACAGCATCATGTGCCAATACACCATGGTATTATTATGAAGCATTATGCAATATGTGGATACCACATTTAGACATTTGGGGGTAATAATTAGACTTTCAATCACTGAAGAAATAAATAGATAAAATTACTCTTTATTCCTGTTTCCTAATGTACCAACTTTTGTATTTGACGGTTCTTAAAAGGCGGTGTGCTATATTGTACTCTGCGGTGTGAGCGAAGAACAAGTAATGTGATTTCCCAGAGACCTGCTAATGGCAGATAACCGATTTGAACATTTGCTTTAAAGACCAGCTCTGTTCACTTAAATATACAACTGTTTATTAGTCACCTGGGTCTGAGATGTTGCCAGCTACAGCTTTAGCCTCTAGAACCATGGGAGAAATCGTTTTGCTGAGCTCATCTGATGCCGCTTTCACAGCCTCACGAAACTTTGGATCCTCAGAGTTCTCTACTTCCCTTTTGGCTACTAATAAAATGCGGTTGGCACGGCGGGCTATACTTGTGGCTCCAGCAACTAACATCTGGGGCTGCATATTGGCCATTGCCACCTTGCATTTGTCAATATCCTTTTTGATGGCTTCTTCTGATGCATCCAACAGAGACCTTGTATCAATGGCTTCATCAACCAGACCTGTTTCATAAAAATAAAAAAGAATGAATGTTACTTGGCAGAGAAAAGCATATGCAATAATCTATATGAATTATAAAGGCAAACCTGTCATCTTCTCTATGTTGTCAATCCACTGGTTCTTCATGGTTTCAAAGTGCTCATGAGCCGCCTGATTTCCTGGATTACACAACAGAATTCGAGCAGCAGACACCACCTATATAACATCCAGAAGAAATTTTAATAAATTAAATAGAAAGCATTTTCAACATAAGAAACACAAAAATCAACTGATGAGAACGCAAATAAGACCATGTAATTATCTCATTTGTTCATCTAACAGCTATCTCTCCTGACTCGCCATACTCGCAACTGCTCAGCTCAGCTGAATGTGCATTTGTTTGCTGTGTGGGAACGAGGGCTGTGGAGTCGGAGTTGGGTCTGAATCGGTATCATGGAAATTGAGGAGTTTGAGTCGGAGGTCTTGCTTTCCGACTCCACAACCCTGGTATGATGGAGTTGGAGTCGGAGTCTGTGTCATGGAAATTGTGGAGTCGGAATCAGAGGTTTGGCTTACAGACTCCACAGCCCTGTGGGGAAGCCAATAATATCTGCCTGAAGAAAAAAAAGATCAGGAGATTGAGTTCATAAAGACTATCCTTTTCTCCCCAAGGAAAGGGCAGGGGACCCCCAAACACACTGGGTGGTTGGCAAAAACCAAGGCCCAAATTTACACTAATATAGTATAGGGTCTCCTATACTTTGATGCTGTTGGTTGCACTGTATTCTTGCAACGTGTCTATTTTGAAGTGAAGTTACTGTTCAGTACTTGGTCTATTCCTCCCAGAATGATTTTTCCAGTACACTATATGATAAAATCAATAGTGTCATTCAAAAGTACAACACTTCCCGCAAAAAAACAAGCCCTCACTCAGCCATACTTATGGAAAAATAAAACGTTATGGCTCTGGGAATAGGGGAGCAAAAAATAAAAATGAAAAATGGCCCAGGGGTGAAGAATTAGAAACTGTTGTGTAAAGCAAACCTGCGGTGTTAGCTCCCTGGCGGTCTTCACTGCTGCCTGTATTCCTTCCACAGTAGCTTTATTAGCAGCTCCCACAGCTGCTGCTTTCTCAGCAGTGGCCCCCAAACGTGCTGCATGGTTCACAAAATTGGCAGCTCTCTCTTCAAAGACCTATTTCCAATTTTTAAAGCAAAACACAGAGTTTATTATATTGTACCAATTATTTATCAACAGTTGTTCATTTCTACTAACCTCATCTCGGTTGGGTGCATCTAGTGGTGCAGTAGCAGCCACAGCTAAAAGTTTTATGGGAGTGGTGGTATCGCTGAAAACATCAGACACCTCCTGTGTCATCGCCTCCTGCATTCTTGACTTCAGATCCTTCAGAGAAAAAAAAATGTCTAAGAAACACTCCAATGGTCAAGCAATATTAGATAGCAAAATAGTGAGTGTGAAAAACAAAAAGGACATTGCATTAGAATTAACACCAACTCCCACTTCTCCCCCTCCTTAGTCACCCGAATTCATCGGGTTTGGCCAATTTTAATCTGAAGTGTATGGTGGGCTTTTAAAGCGAACCTGTCACCAGGTTTGGCTGATACGAGTTACGGCCACCACCTTTCAGGGCTTATCTACAGAATTCTATAATGCTGTAGATATGCCCCGATCCGACCTGCAAGAGATGAAAAGTAGGAATAAAGGTACCGTTACACTAAACGATTTACCAACGATCACGACCAGCGATACGACCTGGCCGTGATCGTTGGTAAGTCGTTGTGTGGTCGCTGGAGAGCTGTCACACAGACAGCTCTCCAGCGACCAACGATGCCGAAGTCCCCGGGTAACCAGGGTAAACATCGGGTTACTAAGCGCAGGGCCGCGCTTAGTAACCCGATGTTTACCCTGGTTACCACTGTAAATGTAAAAAAAAAACAAAAAAAAAACACTACATACTTACATTCCGGTGTCTGTCACGTCCCTCGCCGTCAGCTTCCCGCACTGACTGTGTCCGTGCCGGCCGTAAAGCACAGCACAGCGGTGACGTCACCGCTGTGCTCTGCTTTTACTTTACGGCCAGCGCTCACAGTCAGTGCGGGAAGCTGACGGCGAGGGACGTGACAGACATCAGAAGGTGAGTATGTACTGTTTTTTTTTTTTTTACATTTACAATGGTAACCAGGGTAAACATCGGGTTACTAAGCGCGGCCCTGCGCTTAGTAACCCGATGTTTACCCTGGTTACAAGCGAACACATCGCTGGATCGGTGTCACACACACCGATCCAGCGATGACAGCGGGTGATCCAGCGACGAAATAAAGTTCTGGACTTCTAGCTCCGACCAACGATATCACAGCGGGATCCAGATCGCTGCTGCGTGTCAAACACAATGAGATCGCTATCCAGGACGCTGCAACGTCACGGATCGCTGTCGTTCTTGTTGGAAAGTTGCTCAGTGTGACGGTACCTTTAGTCCTACCGGTAATTTGGTTTCCAGGAGTCCATCCTGACAGCACCACCAGGAGGTTGTCCTTCATATCCTTGATAGGGACAGGAAACACAGAAGAGGTTAAATAGCCCCTCCCCACCTCCACCCTTCAGTGTCTTTTCCAAGTACCACACTAGGATGGATGCAACTCTATTTTATTAAATTTCCATTACAAAATGTTTATATCACATCAGATAGGAAATATATGGGAGGGAATATAAGGGGTGCTGTCAGGATGGACTCCTGGAAATCAAATTACCAGTAGGACTAATTCCTACTTTCCCAGGACATCCCTCCTGACAGCACCACCAGGAGAAGTACCAAATAACTCCTATTTAGGGCGGGATCACTGCCTGGAGGACTTTCCTCCCATAGTCGGTCTGTTTGTTTGACATAGCATTCAATTTGTAATGTCTACAGAAAGTATTTACTTTGGAGCAAGTTGCGGCCCTGCAAATTTAATCCATGGAGGCCCCTGCACTGCACTGCCCCTGCCGAGACTGCTTGCAGTGAGTGAGTTTTAAGGCCTTCTTATGGAATTTTTCCTGCCGAGGTATATGCTGTGGAAATAGCTAGTTTTATCCACCTAGTTAGGGTGGCTTTTGACGCCTTATTCCCCCTATTTTTCCCTACCATCTGGACAAAAAGATTTGAATCTAGCCTCCAACCTTCTGTGAGTTTTAGGTATTGTAGGACTGTCCTTTTAACATCTAAAAAGTGGAGTGCATGTTCTTTCTTGTTTTTATGGTCCTGACAGAAGGTGGGCAATATTATTTCCTGGCTCCTATGAAAGTTACCACTTTTGGGAGGAAGGACGGATCTAGTTTAAGAATGATACAGTCTTCCTGGATCTTTAGGTATAGGTGTTTTATGGAAAGGGCTTGAATTTCCCCTATATCTCTGGCTGAGGTTATTGCCACCAGAAACACTGTTTTAAGTGTTACCGATCTGAGATCTGCCTGGTCTAGGGGTTCATAAGGATTTCCCCGTAAATTATTCAGGACTAAATTTAGGTCTAATAAAAGTGGCTCTAATAAACCTTACCACCCAAGGGTGTTCTGCCACAGGGTAATCAAAGAAGGAGCTAAGAGCCGAGATTTGTACTTTTAGCGTATTGGGCTTTAGACCTTTGTCAAAGCCCGCCTGAAGAAAATCTAAGATTTGAGGAATATCAGGTTCTTGTTTAAGGGGTATTGGGCCTGTACAATATGAACAGAATCTCTTCCAGACTTTTAAGATATATGGCTGAAGTGACTGGCTTTCTACTCATTTGTAAGGTAGATATGACTGACTGTGAGAGGCCTTTCGATTTTAGAATTTCTCTCTCAGGATCCAGGCTGAAAGCCGTAGGAACTCTAGATTGTGATGAACAAGAGGGGCCCTGTGTCAGGAGGTTTCGTTGTAGTGGTAGAAGAATTGGATCTTCTAACGCCATCTGTTTCAGTACTGGGAACCAGCTGCTCCTGGGCCAGTATGGCACTATTAGAATAACCGTCTGACTCTCTTGAATCTTCCGTAGAACTCTTGGAATTAAGGGCAGTGGAGGGAAGGCATATGCCAGTTCCATATCCCAATCCTGGGCTAAGGTGTCCTCTGCTGTTGGGTTGTCTCCTGGATTCAACGAAAAGAAGCATCTTGTTTTTGAGTTTATCCTTGAAGTGAATAAATCTCTGGGAAGCCCCAGGCATCGGTAAGATGTAAAAAGACTTCTTGATTTAAGGCCCACTCTGTGGATTAGATTTTCTTCCTGCTGAGAAAATCTGCTACTTGGTTCCTTTCGCCTTTTAAATGTACTGCCATCAAGGATCTTACGTTAATTTCTGCCCAGGAGAATATTATGTTTGTTAGGTCTTGAAGATGACGGTGTCTGGGACCTCCTTGATGTAGGATGAAGGAGACTGTAGTTGAACTGTCGGAGAATATTCTGACGTGAAGGTTGTTGAGCTGTTGCTGAGACCTGCTCAGCGCTTCCCAGACTGTTCCGAGTTCTCTGAAATTTGATGAGCCATTTCGTATCCATGAGGGCCATGTTCCCTGAAGGTAACGACCGTCTATGTGAGCTCCCCAGCCACTGGGACTTGCATCTGTAGTTATATTTATGCATGGCGACGTCCTCCATGGTTTGCCTTGCTGCAGATTTGAGATGTTGATCCACCAGCACAGGGAGCGTCTTCCTTCTTCGGTTAAGGACATTTTGTCATCCAAGGACGCCTCTTTTCCATCCCATCTGGAGAGTATTTCCCGCTGTAATCCCCTTGAGTGAAACTGGCTCGACTGGACACTTGGAATGCATGAGGTCATCAGGCCTAGAAGTCTCATGGGCCTTCCTGATAGTGGTGTCCTGTCTTTTCTCCAACATCTGAGCTTCCTGTGAGACAGCAAGTTGTTTGTGAGCTGGAAGGAATGAACACTCTTTCTCTTAGTCCAGAAGGACCCCCAAGAAGGTTTTCCTTTTTCTGCTTCTAGACTTGACTTTTTTAGGTTTATTACCTATCCCAGGGTTTCTAGAAGCGACATAGTCATAGACATAGAAGAGACTGTTCCATCTGCCGGCGAGAGTCTGCCACTAACAGCAGGTCGTTCAAGTACGGCACTATAAAGATATTTTTTGCCGTATGAAGGCCATTGCTTCTGCCATGAGTTTCGTAAAAATTCTCAGTGCTGACGAGAGTCTGAATGGTAGACACTGGAACTGGAAATTAAGAATCTTCCCTCGGTCTTTTATAGCGAACCTGAGGCATTTTTGGTGTAGGGGATGAAATGGGCACATGATAATATGCGCTTTTGAGATCTATTGTACACATTACTGAATCCTTCTTTATTAATGGTATGACAGATCTGATGGTCTCCATTTTGAAGCGTCTGTAAAGAACCCCACTGGTTCAGAGGTTTTAGGTTTATAATGGCCCAGTATTCGCCTCCTGGTTTGTTTGTTTTTTATAGAAAAGAGACTGGAATAATGGCCCTGGAAGTGCTCTGATAGAGGTACCAGAATTATGGCTTCTACTCGTATGAGTTCCTGTATATCATCTAAGAGTCTCTGATGGACCTCTGAGGATTGGCTGCGGGTCAGGCAATATCTTCTGCAGGGTATCTGAGTAAATTTTATTCTGTATCCCTGAGAGACTGTTTGGAGTATCCAACAGTTTGGGGTAATACTCTGCCATCCTTCCAGAAACGGTTGAAGTCTTCCTCCAATGCGCTTGAAGTCATTGCTCACCTGACCCGGTCCCTTGGTCACGAAAGGAGCCTCTACCCCTGCCTCCTTTAGGGTAGCTCCACCTTCCGGTTTTACCCTTGCCACTATAATCCTGCCTTGGATTATATCGGGGCCTACGAAAAACTGGCATTTTCTTTTGTTTCGGCTCTGGAAAGCCCTTCTTATCTGATGCTTTGTCCAGTAGATCATCCAATACTGGGCCAAATACATGGAGACCAGAGAATGGAATTGAGCAAAGATTATTTTTAGATTGCGTGTCTCCTGACCACGATCTTAACCATACGGCACGTCTTGCAGCATTAGATAATGCATTACCCCTGGCTGCAAAACAGACTGACTCCGCCGAGGCATCCGCCATGAAATCAGTTGCCATCTTTAACAGTGGTAAGTTTTTTAAAATTTCTTCTCGGGGAGTTCTATTCTTTATTTGGGTTTCCAACTCCTTAACCCAGATACACATTGATCTGGCTACTGAGGTTGCAGATACATTCGCTTTCATAATTGCTGCTGATGCTTCCCATGATTTTTTAAGGAGGTCCTCCGCTCTTTTGTCCATCGGGTCTTTAAGGCCTGAGGAATCTTCAAATGGAATGGCTGTTTTCTTTGACACTCTGGGCACTGGTATGTCAATTTTCGGAACCGTCTCCCACGTTTTAGTATCCTCAGGGTTAAAGGGAAGTTGGAATTTAAAGTCCTTCGGGACTATAAGCTTTTTACCCACATCTTCCCATTCTTCTTATATCATTGCTGATATGTGATTATTCATGGGAAAAACCCTATCTCTTCTGGCCCTTAGTCCTCCAAACATCTAGTCTTGGACTGTCATTGGCT
The DNA here is from genome assembly GCF_051348905.1 of Ranitomeya variabilis. Taxonomy (NCBI): domain Eukaryota; kingdom Metazoa; phylum Chordata; class Amphibia; order Anura; family Dendrobatidae; genus Ranitomeya; species Ranitomeya variabilis. The sequence continues at coordinate 378,117,314 of NC_135235.1, read as the reverse complement.
CCGTCGATTCTTCCACCTTCATGGTGTTTTGGACTGCCTGTAATAGGGTGTCCGTGTCTTCGGAAGAAAACCAGTATCTCTTCCGATCGCCGGAAAGAAGTGCAGAGGAGGCTTCGCCTTCCACTGAGTCTAGATCAGAGTAGCCTGAAATTTCTCTTTCCTCGGAGCTCGGATCCATGCTCCATCTAGGTCTTTTAAGGGAGGGAACTTGGGGCGGTTCTGTAGTAGCTATAGTATCCTGAACCTCTTCTCTGATCATGGTGCGTATATTGTCCAATAAGGACAATTTCTCCTGTTTGAGCAGTTTGGCGATGCATGACTCGCACAACTTCTTGTCGTATGCGTCTGGAAGTCTTGTGGTGCATAATGGGCACTTATTAGATTTCCTTTTGACTGTTGTCGTGGAGCGTTTAGTCGTTTCCTTATCCCAGAAATATGGAAAAAGAAGGTCCTATAGCTATCTGTCTGTAGCCTGGCTAGGAAGATGCTATTGTTGCTCACTCGCGTGATCCAAGGGAAATTCAGACTGGACGTCAGGACGACTAGCACTCTCCATCATACTGGGTCAGTGTGTGCTGTCAGCTGTCTGTCTTTAGTAGTCTGTCTTACCCGGCTTCAAGACATCTGATTCGTACTCCTTCCGATCACAGCTGCTGCTCATTTGGATCCTTGCTTGCTCTGACAGCGCCTGCGCCTCCTGAAAAGCACGCTGTGTTACTGGATCCTCTGTAGTAACCACGCCCCCTTCGGGAACATCAGCCGGCTGCCTCTGCGCCGCCCCCAGAAGTTGTCACCGCGCGACTTCCGGTGTCATGGCGCCGTACATGAGGGAGACGCCGACCCGGCGAGCAGCAGCCCAGCCACCTGCAGTGGTGCACCGCATCGCTGGATCATTTAGCGCAGTGGGCGCTGCGCAGCAGCTGCGGCCCAGGGTCCTCGGAGGAATGTGGCCGATGTCGGGAGCGCCTGCTCTACCGACCGCTGAGGGACCTCTCGCGGTATCAGCGGTATTGTGGGCCCCCATCGCCCACTGCCCAAACCCCGCTGTAGGAGCTGGAGCCTTCAGGTAAATAGAATCTTCGCACGTCTGTGCTCCTCTCCTGCGTCTGTCCCTGATAGGGACAGGAAAACACTGAAATGGGAGGGGCTATTTAACCTCTTCTGTGTTTCCTGTCCCTATCAAGGATATGAAGGACAACCTCCTGGTGGTGCTGTCAGGAGGGACGTCCTGGGAAAATAACTTATTATACTCACCTGCGGGGCGGTTCTGTCCCTTGGGTGTCGCAGGTCTTGGTCCGGCGCCTCCCATCTTCTTAAGATGCCGCCCTCCTGCCTGCTTCATGGCTCCCCGGCAATGCACTCCTGCGCAGGCATTGCAGTGTGCAGGGCCTCTCTGATCTTTCCCGGGGTCTGCGCACTGCAGTAATTAGCTCTGCTCTCAGCAGGGCACATAAGTACGCCTGCGCGATGCCGGGAAGCCATGAAGCAAGCAGGAGGGCGTCATTGCAAGAAGATGGGAGGCGCTGGACCAAGACCTGTGACACCCATCGGACCGGACCACCCCGCAGGTGAGTATAATAAAAGTTATTTTTCTTCTCTTACAGGTCAGATTGGTGACAGATATACATCATTATATAATGCTGTAGATAAGCCCTAAAAGGCAGTGGCAGTAACTCGTATCGGCCAAAACTGCTGACTGGTGCCTTTTAAATGCATATTTTGATGATCTCTGATGCATTGAATTCTGGGAACGTTTTTTCCAACTGCATTTTCTACTTAGAACCATTGAAGAGAAAACTAATAACAAATGCTCCAATGGCCAACCCACATTAATATCAGACAAGGTTACCTTTAATGCCTCCTGGAGCTGAGCAGCTACCGCACGAGCCTGGGGCGTATCTCCCTCACCACGTGCAGCCAGATCAGCAAGATGCCCTGCTAGCTGTTCCACACGGTCACATTTGGCCAACATCTCTTGTCGGAAAGGCCCCATCATTGAGTTAGCTAAACGTCGGCCTTCGGCTACTAGACCACGAATAGCAGCCTGACCTTTAAGTAGAGGTAGAAAAAGACCAAGATCAACACAAAACTCACATGAATATGGGGTGTGAAAGGCGATGTAGTTATTAAATGCTTAGGTTTAATTTTCACTTAAAATAACATTCAATTATTCCCCAATGGAGAATCTGAAAGTTATATTTTCAAGAAAAGAAAATTAGAGGGACAAACATGCATATAATATAGGAGTACTCTGCGGATAAAATACTTTTTACATTTGGTGGGCAGCGGTGTAGTTCTCCATATGATATAGTATTTTTACCCATTGTATCTGCTACAGGATAATAACATCCATAGACTTCCCAAGTGTGAATAGCTGGTCACAAGGTTAAAGAAGGTTTATTCTTAAAAATGTTTGTTTTGTGACCACTCCTATACTGCACATGACTTATGTAGATAAAAAAGGAAGGTGTTTTTTTTGTTGGTTTTTTCATGGACATAGCATGTACTATATACACTTTGGCCAGCTGATATTTTCCTAATGAGAAACAACCAGAATTTAGGAATGGAGTCCTGTGGATTTTCAGCTATATTTGCCTCTGCATCTTATATATTTGTGGGCAGAGATAGTAACCTAGCTTTTGATGCCACCAGAGGTAGGTGATCTGTCTCCAGGACTGCACATTCATCTGTGACAGATCTGGCATTTCGGGAAGGAGGATTACAAGCTCCATACATTGGTCCATAACTGAGACACTGATATAGACTACATCTTCACCTGCCCTTCTGGATGGATAATATGCCTTACTGATCTCTTCCTTTAGTCTGACAATGAACCAAATTTAGTACTTTAGTGATATGAAAGACAGAATAGCTCTGATCCAAATCAATAGGGGGCACTTAACTAATTTAACACAAAAAGAAGTATGCCTACTTCTAAACTTAAATATTGGCAAATCCCCTGCCCAGAAGGCATTTATCCACGGACACTGAGGGAATTGATATCAGTAATTGACAGACTTACTATACTGAAAGAGGACGCACTTTTCTGCCATTTTGCATTTTTATATCGGCGTCATCACCAATATCTCTCTGTCTTTGTTCCGGGATCTGCTGTGGGCAGTACGCATGCACTGGTTTCCCAGACTCAGGTGAACTTCCGGATGTGCTCTTATCGTGACTGCTTGCGTTCCAGGCACGCGGTTCACGGAGCAGGTTTCAGGAAATCTACATATACCATGAGTAGCGGCATCAGCATCATGGGTCGGCATGCCCCCTTCAAGACTCTTTGGACACGATCACCCTGATTGTCCACCACTATATATAAATACTCATTTGCCTCTCAATTAACCACGCCCCCAGAAGAAGCCAGCGGCGAAACGCGCGAAGGGGTGAGGGGACGCCACCACGATTTCTTGCAAGGTAATGGGGCTCTGCATATGCCACTGTTTCTGATGCATATATGGATTCTATATATAAATCCCTCCACTGTGTTTGGTATGGGTCATTTTTTGTTGGCATCTGGCTATGTCAGACGATAATTTATGTTACTATGTATTGAGTCCCTATTACCTTTACCTTAGTGGAATTTTGTATGTAATCATATGGCTATATAATGAGTACTTAATGCACTGCGCTATTTTGTTTATTTTTTCTATTAAAAATTTCTGGATACTCATGATGGGGCTTTGATACCTGGCTAAAACTATTGTCTGCCGTTCCTATATTGATTGCACTGTGCTCTTTAATACTTTTTGGACACATATGTTTTGCCATGGTAATGAGGCTACCTATTATTACTAATAAGTATCTAGGCAATATTTGGGGTTTACTATATTTAGCCGGATTACTATAATTCTGGACTATTATAACTAGTGACGTCTCCCTATTTGAGACATTCTGCCTTTTTATTATTATGTGTGTTTTTAATATATTGAAATATATTTGCACAATTTTACTTTTGGATCTCTTTGTCTTGGATGGATATGCATCCTGGTCTTGATGTTGACTTTGCAACTATGTAACTATATAAGTGTCCTGTGTAAGATTTTTAGCTCTTAAAACTCCTGTGTAAAAAAAAAAAAAAAAAAAAAGAAAAAAGAGTAGGGCTTATAAACTAAACTATTGCCCCATCTGTTCAGTCAGCCAGGGACAAATCCTCTATTATAGAGTTTCTCAAACATCCTAATGGGGTATCACCAGACTAACAAGGGGCCCATTTACATGGGCCAACAGCAACTGGCGAACAGCTACAAGCATTCAATGACATGGATAGACAGGATGACAGCACTTCTTGCACAGAGAAAGATCATTACCAATCAATCTGTGCACAGAGAACATCATAACACTGACAGGTAAAATATATTGCAATGCTGGTGAACTGCAATGCATTCTTCCGAGATCAGACTACTAAAAGTTAAAATACCAGAGTGATTAAGTAAAAAAAAAAAAAATTGTAAAAATTGGAGCAAAAAATATTAAAATCAATAAATAAGTATATTTATGAAAAAAAACACATTTTTATCGATACAATCTATAACACTTTTTCATCAAACTGCCCAAAAAAGTGGAATAAAAGCAAAAAAAAGGCAAAATATGAAATAAAAATGGTATCGCTGAAAATGTTATCTTTTCCTGCAAAAAAACAAGTCACCATACAGCTCCATCAGCAGAGAAATAAAAAAGTTACAGCTCTCATAATATACGGATGCAAAAGCAATGCATTTTCTATTAAAAAAAAAGATGATTTCCTTCCTTCTTGTATCATTGCAACCTGGCTCACACGCGCTCTGACACAGCCTCCCCAGCTTCACTTTCTTATGGGGGACTCCATCTTTCTCACAACCCTCCACCCCAGCAAGCATGGTGGAGGAGTTTGTTTTCTCCTGTCAGATAACTGCTCCTTTACCCCAATTCTACTAAAATCCTCTGTTACTCTCCCTTTTTCATGTGCTCTCTGTGCGCATCTACTCCCCCTCCAACCTCCAACTGTCTGCCATTTACCACCCCAAGGGCTGGCCACTACTTTTTTGACCACTTCACCACCTGGCTACTTCATTTCCTTTCAGCTGACAACCTCACTATCATCATGGGTGACTTAAACATCCCCACTGACACTTCCCACTCAGCTGTCTCCAAGCTCTAACTCACTTCCTCTTTCAGCCTTGCTCAGTGGTCTTCAGCCACTCACAAAAACGGCCACACACTGGACCTAACCTTCACCCGCCTGTTCCCTCTCTAACACACCTCTCACTTTGTCTGGCCACAACCTACTTGCAGTCTCTTCCCTCTCCTCTCCAGGTGCACAATCCCCACTCCACAAACACCTTGATTTACACTCACGCTCCGAATCCCTTCTCCCTTTTGCAGACATAAGTTCTTAATACAATGCAGATGCTGCTGCCGCTTTATATAACACCACAACAGCTACAGCTCTCAAATCAGTCGCCCACTCACACATACTAAATCTCGCACAATCAACAGGCAACCCTGGTGCACTAGCCCAACTAAAGAACTGAGGCGGGCGTCCAGGATTGCTGACCGGAGATGGAAAAGATCCCTCTCCAACCAGCAGTTCATCAAATTCAAAACAGTCCCTCACTACTTTCAGGTGCACTCTCTGCAGCAAAACAAACCTACATCTCATGTCTCATATCTTCCCTGTCTCACAACTCTAAACAGCTATTCATCAGTTTCAATTCTCTCCTCCGCCCCCCAGTACATCCTCCCTTTCCTCTTATCTAAGCTGAAAACTTTGCCTCACTCTTCAAGCAGATCAATAACAGAGATAGCTTTGGACTACAGCCCCCACAGCCTCTACTCATAACTACTCAGCCCTCCTCCTCCAAAAGCAGCTTCCCCACTATTACAGAAGATAAACTTTCCTCCCTAGTCTCAAAATCACGTTAGTACCTGTGCACTTGACCCGATACCGTCCCACTTCATCCCAAACCTCACCACAGTCTTGATCCCAACCCTAACCCATCTCTTCAACCGATCACTAACAACTGGTGTTTTCACCTCATGCTTCAAACATGAATAGATCACACTAATTCTCAAAAAGCCTTCCCTTGAACCATCATCTGTGTTAAGCTATCGCTTCATATCACTTCTTCCCTATGCCTCAAAACTACTGGAACAACAAATCAATCCTGAACTGTGCTCCCACCTCTCCTCCCTCTTTGACCGATTACAATTTGGCTTCTAACCGCATCATTCCACTAAAACTACCTTGAATGAAGTCAACAATGACCTACTAACTGCCAAATCCAAGTGACACCACTCTGTCCTTCTCCTACTGGATTTGTCCTCTGCTTTTGACTCAGTGGACCATTCCCTCTTACTACAGATACTCTCATTTATTGCCATCACAGACATGACCCTATCTTAGATCTCTTCTTACCCAACAGATGGGATATTCAGCATCTCCCACTTACACACCACCTCCACATCTCGTCCCCTGTCTGTGCCCGCCAAAGTTCAGTTCTAAGACCCCTTCTCTTCTCCATCTACACATTCGGCCTGGGACAGCTCAGATTCCCATGGCTTTCAGTATCATCTTTATGCTGATAACACACAGATCTACATCTCTGGATCTTAGATGAACTCCTTACTAACAAAAATACTACGTCTATCCACTTTTTCATCCTTCTCTAGAGGCTAGATTTCTAAAACTTAACATGGACAAACTAAAATTCATAATTTTTCACCCCCATCTGACTCAACTCCCCCAACAGACAAATCCATTAAGGTAAATAGCTGCTCACTCTCTACAGTCCCGCAAGCTCGAAGCCTCGTGGTAACCCTTGACTCTGACCACTCCTTCAAAACAAATATCCAAGCCCTTCCCACTTCCTGCCGACTCAAACTCAAAAATATTTTCCGGATTCGTGCATTCCCAATCAAGAATCTGCAAAAACCCTAGTTCAATACCCTCATCTCCTGCCTTTGGATTTTTTTCACCACTTACATAAAAAAAAGAACCTAGACATGTTTTTCAATGTAAATCAAAATTACGTTTAATTTTTTCTCAACACATTCCACACATAATGAATAAAAATTTGCAACTGGAATGTTTCATTCAGTGATATCTAGGATGTGCTATTTTAGTGTTCCCTTTATTTTTTGAGCAGTGTATATACATACACACACAAGTCAAATATAAAATATGACAAAACTTTTTTGCAAAAAAATAAATTATTTTGCTAGTCATGTTGCTAGAATGAAAATAAACAAATTATGACTCTTGAAAACCTAAAAGGTAAAACAAAATAAAAAAAAAACTAGAGGTAAAACAAGGATATCCTTCTGAAAATTCTACACCTGTGCTCCAAACACTTCATATGGCTCTGTCTAGATCTACCAGATTTTACTCTACACCACAAAACCTCAATTGCATACGAAACACTTAATGTCACGCGGTTTCGAAGCGATATTTTTCCCCAACTGTGGTCCCACTCCACCTATCTCAGTTTGACACAAGAGTATGATGAGGGCATCAGATTCATGCAGTCAGTACACCAGGAAGTAGGCATTATGGACAAAGTTAGAATATGGTTTATGGTACACACCCACTCCTCGGTCATCCACGGAAGGGTTGTCAATCCAGCGCTGAGCCTGCTCTACTTTCCCCTCCATGTTTACTGCAGGCTTCACTGGACGGCTGTTGCCTACAGCACGATTCACTTTAGTTTGTAGGTTCTGCAGTGAAGTTGCAATTTGCTTAGCCAGGGCGCGAGCTTCAGGGCTGTCACCTTTTCCCCTAGTTTAAGAAAAAGAAAGCAAATATGATTAGTGTCCTGTTCTATGCATTTTCAGCTCACCATCTTTTTTCATTATATTAGACACACACTTATTTTGGGACAATTGATCATGTATTTGCCATTAGGGAACACTTTGTTACATTATCAAGTCCTGCTACTTATACTGATGCATACTGTTTCCGGAGGTCAGATAACTTTGCAGTAAGAGCTGCGATCTCTCCCAAGGAGCGCAGGATGTCCTCTCGGTCTTTGGGGTCCTCACATAGCTCTGCAATCTTCTTCGCTTCAGCTAGAATGGCTCGAATGTTCTCCTCTCCTTCTGGACCACCATTAGGATCTGCAAGCCAGCTCTGTACAATGCCAACAAATGGATTTTAGTACAGATTGAAGGGCATATGTTTATAATTCACCTCCATTAAAAGAAAATCTATCAAAGACGCCTTGATACACCTTCGATAGTTTGCCCACTCCCTCATTTAGGTGCACACTCGCGTAGGTATACTTGTGCTCTGTAGGAATAGAGGGAATTAAACTCCTCTGGGAGCGCTTCTTTCATGGGAACATTGGAAATCAGGCAGATGAAAATCTTCTGTCTAGACAACCTCAGACATTACCACAACATGTGTGCCATCTTAAGGCAATCAACTGGTGGATATGTGGACAGAAATGCCATTACCATGAAGAGCATTTATCCTGAGAATTGTAGTTATGCCATGTTCTAACCACCTACATCCGGATTATTAAAGAGAAGTAGGTTTTCCATACCATCTAGTACATCCAAGTTAAATAGGTCATAAAGTTTCAATCAACGCAATCATTGAAGGGAATTCTCAGTTCTGCTAGGCTTCTTTCACACTTCCGTCGGTACGGGGCCGTCGCTAAGTGTCAGCGCAACGTACCAACAGACGTTGTGCAAATTCTGCACAACGTGGGCAGCGGACGCAGTGTTTCAAAGCGTCTGCTGCCCACTGTAAAGTCCCAGGGAGGAGCTCCGGCAGCGCATGCGTGGTAGGAAATGCAGGACACAATGTAAGAAAAAACGTTCCCTTGAACGTTTTTTCAATACGATGGGCCTGCCAAATACCGACGCATCCAGTGCACGACGTATGGAACGTGTGTCCATACTTTGCGATGCGTCGGTAATACAAGTCTATGTGCAAAAAAACGCATCCTGCGGGCAACTTTGCAGGATGCGATTTTTCCACAGAACGCCGCATTGAGACAGCCCCTAAACGACAGAAGTGTGAAAGAAGCCTAAATGAGACTTTCCCAGTTATAATAAGAAACAAAGTAATCTTTAACCCCTACCTGACTGGGCAAATTTTCCATTTTTTTGCACTTTCATCCTTTCCTTTGCTTATTCCAAGAGCCATAACCTTTTTTTTATTTTTCCATTCCCAAGGCGAGCAGTAGGAGTAAAAAAAATGTGACGCCACAGGTGCAGAGCTACGGGGCTCAGAGTGGCCAAAAAACCTATGCGTTCCAAAGGAGACGTGGTTCTTGTTCATCAGGGAATCCACCGTTCGCCTTGTCAGTCAGTGGCGTTGCTTCCTGCCGGAGCGCGCCTTGTCTCTATACCTCGGCAAGCCATGGGGTAAGCACATGAACGGGAGGATGCTCCCTCAACAGATTACCCGCTGCAGCTGCACCTCACCAGCACGCAGTTAGGACGGAAGCTGCAACTTGTCCGATGCAGTGCGGTGACTCAACTATACCATTTACCTATATCAAGCACTTATACTCGCATATGCCCATTTGCAGGTAGTAACTGGTGCGAGTCTCTTGGTCGGTCTACTTTCACTTATTAGGACTTATTTGAATCGGTCAACGAACAGTAATCACATTACAGTGATATGAGGGATTTCTCTACAGTGCCATTTTTTAAATTTTTTTTGGCAGGACTATATTTCTGGATGTTTTGTTTTCACATGTAGGGTTTGTGCCACTATTATGAGCTGTAGCGTGGGGGTTTGCACATTATTTCAACATATATTTATTTATTTTGGGGGAAAACACTTCTGTATAATAAAAAAAGTAAATAAATTACTGCCTACTACGAATACTAGCCTCCATGTCTTCACACAAGTACTGTAAAGGCAGGGACATAGGTCAGAGATCTCTAACCACCATAGCAACCAACTGGGACACAGGGATTACTTTGTTTGTTTTTTTGCGAGGGGGTTAGAACAAATCTCATTCTTTTTCACGGATCGTAAATGCCACTGTCAGAATGATACAATAAAGAGACAGTCGGATCAAGCACAAATGTGCAATTTTTTTTTTATTTTTTTTCATAAAATCCACAAGATATCCCCATATAAAAAATGTCCATACGTCTTCTAGAAGATGCTACCGGGTGATGCCAACCAGTAATATCTCCTATGTGACTCATTCTTTCTGGACATTTTTGACATTGAATATCGTGTTGAGGCTCTTGTGGAAGAAGAAAGTTTGCACGTTGGATATTCTTTATATGCCTTATGCTGTGAAGTGGTGATCCTGAGCAAAGAAGATGCGGGCAAGCTGATTAACAAATACACATTTGTCAGAAATTGACAGAAGCATTAAAAGGTAAAAGCAGCGGACTGAGCTCAACCTCCCACTGCAGCCATCGTCTGCAGGCAATGATAAAAGGCTCTGCTCCTGAGCCTGCACCACACACAGGGACCCATCTTATGACGGAGTAGTACATCATATGTTGAATCTTCAACAGGCACAATGCGTTTCTCGGGCTGGCATCTTTGTCAGCAGTAGTCAGGAGCAGCAGTGAGAAGAGGTCCCTAGATATGAAGGCTATGTCAGTCATATTCTGGGAGCTTGTGAGCATCAATATTGTATTTCTTTTTCTTTTCTGTGTCATATTCTGGGAACTTGGAGCACACAGGTTCAGTTGGTAGGAGCCTCACCTGAGCAGCATCGATCCTTTTTCCAATCGCCTGCTTGGAGTTGGTTAGGGCTTCCAGCTTACGGGCAGCATTCTCCACTTTAGCTGTAAGGAGATCTAATCCTTGAGATACTTGCTGTGCTTTCTGCATGGCAGCAGGGGTAGCTCCCTGCCCTCTATAAAGAAAAAAAGATGAAACATATGAACAGCAGATTTCCTATGCAGAGTGACTCTGTGCACACCATGTCGTTTAGAAGCCGGCATACCTGCATCATTTCTGGAGCAGAAGACGCTTCAGGAAAACGCTGCACTGTTTTTCCTGAAGCATCTTTGATATTTTCTGTGGTTTTGTTCTATTTTCATATACAAGATAGTGGCTGCAGAGCGGACCAGTCCATTCTTTTAGCCAGTACACAGCTTTTGCTAGCAGGAGTGGCTTACCCAGTGCCGAGGATCTCCGCCATATAGCAGGGGTGAGCGGCTTGTTTTTATTTTTACCACTATACAAACAGATTTCCAGATCTTTAAATGGATCTCAGATAGAGATAAATGGATAAATGGATAGAGACTGGATTTCTCCCACAAGTCACATATGGAGTACATTAGCAATGCACTAAAGGCGAGAACAAGTGATTGTGAGGGTCCCATACCAGGAACCTAAAGACCCGAGCCGTGTTCACGTTTTGGGCACATTTTTTCAAAAATAGGATAACATTTTAGGTAAAATTATTTAATGTAATTACCTTGCTCTCAGATCAGCAACTTGATCAGTCATTTGGCCTAGAGTCTTGCAGGTGCCCAGGATATCCTTCCTCTCCTTCCCTCCACACAGCTCCCCAACCTTCCCAGCTTCATCTATAATCTGGCGTACAGCTTGCTCTCCTGCATCACCTGCACAGAGAGAACCGGATAGTACAGCAAAACCAGCAGCAAACGGAGAAAATCTTACTTCACTCAACATAAATGCAACCTCACCACATGAATGCACCATTTTAGAATAAAGCTGCCGCTTTATGGAGACTCCATCTGCCCGGTCAGGGGATTTCTGCACAAGGCAATATCACGGACTTGTTGAACCTCTCAGAGATGCATGGAGTAATGATATGTCCCCCATATGGGGCCATAATAGACCCCCATATGCTTCAGCTCTCTCAGAGGCATTTGGATCCAGAGGGCACACCTCATTGCATTAGCGTTATATGGTAGTATTTTCCCAGTAGAAGCATTTGCTCTGTTAAGGACGTTGGTGGGGTAACTTTTTGCCATCTGAACAGACTTTATGTCAGTCCTGGGCAGCACAAGTCTTCTTGCTCAACTCTAATTATGGTTGATCGCACATATAAAAAAAGTTTCAATGTTCACAGTACAGGAAAGAAATATATCTTGGTACCGTTAGTCAGTAGATAGAAAAATATTTAGAATTGAGAGTCCTCGGTGGTTGATACCTTTTAATGGCTAACTGAAAAGATGGTAACAAATTGCAAGCTTTCGAGACTTTCTATACTATGTTGTGCATAAATATGTGATTCTTCAGAATTTGTTTTAGTCTTTGCCTGATGAAGAGACGTATGTAGTCTCGAAAGCTTGCAATTTGTTACCATCTTTTCAGTTAGCCATTAAAAGGTATCAACCACTGAGGACTCTCAATTCTAAATAATGTTCACAGTGGAGCTTTCGGACTTCACTCTTACCTGGAGGAGCATTAGGGTCCCTCAGCCAACCCTTCGCCTGATTCATTTTAGAATCAATCAGTGCTAGCGCTCGCTTCATGGCTTCCGTATCCTATCAGTTTAAAAAAAAAATTGGACAGCGTTTTTTTTTATGTTTACCATTAAATTAGCATCAACCCAACACAAGCTATTCACAGCAAACTAGTAAAGTCTCGGTTCTCATTACTATGGAAGATGAAGTGCAAAGTTACCATTACAACAAATTACCACTGGGGTGTCATCTAACTGTGTATATGGTTGTACACTGCCATTATGTGGTAGACACTGAATTTGCAGGGTGTACACATTAAAGGGAACCTGTCACCCCCCCAGGGCCTATTAAAGTAAAATAGCCACCTTTAGCAGCAGTAAGGCTGCATTCTGTGATGGTGGCTCTTATGTTTATTATCCCTAGGAACGCTGAAATAACGAGTTCTATAAATTTCCCGCCATACCTCTATTGAGTCCGGGAGGCATGTTTTCTCCTCCTGACTCAACCGCCTCGCAGCCATCCATCATCCCCCTCTCTCCTCCGTGCGCCGCCTCTTCTCTTTCTTGTGCCATCACCGTCGCCTGCGCTCTGCAATCAGTACTCGGGCATGCGCTGTGCGCGCTGCCCGTGAACTAACATCAGGTGCCTGCACACAGCGGAGGCCCTAGATCCCACCCCGCAGTGTGTTATGATGTATTCACTCTGTGGGGCTGGGAATCTGGCGCCTGCGCAGTGGAGCTGGTCACCGTGCTCCATTCAAGATAGTGCTTATGTCTCGCGAGATTTGTGAAGTCTCACAACTTCGGCACTTCTATCGAGGAGCACGGTGACCCGCTCCACTTCGCAGGCGCCAGATTCCCAGCCCCGCACTGTGAATACATCATAACACACTGTGGGGTGGGATCAGGGGCCTCCGCTACAAGCAGGCGCCAGATGTAAGTTCAAAGTTCACGGGCAGCGCAGACAGCGCATGCCCGAGTACTGATTGCAGTGCGCAGGCGCCGATGATGTCATGAGAAAGAAGAGGCGGCACACGGAGAATAGAGCGGGATGATAGATGGCTGCGAGGCGGTTGAGTCAGGGGGAGAAAACATACCACTCTGACTCAGTAGGATAATTAACATAAGAGCCACCTTCACAGAACCAAGTTTGTGAAGTCAATTAGAGCCTTATATCATTTGGCTTTACTTTGAAAAATTGTTTTCCTTTCCATCAAAACGTTAACGCCCAAAAAACAGGGCAGGACAGGGGTAGAATGGTGGGGCATGACTCCTCAGCTGGTCTAATTCATGGCAAGCCATGGCATACCTTAAGTCACGAGTCTTTCTCCAGTCCCCGAATGGAGTGAGACTTATGGTGAGGTCCATGGAGGCACACGCCATTTGACAGGCACTCCTGACTCATTATGAAGTATGTTCCTCTTAATGAATCAGGAGCATTGGACTCCTACACGTCTCCTCATCAAGATCAGCGATTTTCTCAGCGCCTTTATTTTTTGCAATTGTGCCGATACACTGCCATCTTGAGGCAGAGATTGAATTTGCTGGGTGTACACTCCTGCCCAGATGTGTCACCATCCAGTTCTGTGTGTGTTCTTGTCTTGCTTCTGTTCTAATAATGCTTGCGTTGCATTTTAAAAGTATTAATAAAGATGTGGTTTTATTACAGATATTTGCCTTTCACCTCTTATGTTTTTTTTGTTTTGTTTTTTTTTCTGTATAGGATGGGTCATCAAAATTGCTATACATTACTGATTACAACTAACATTTTACTATGGTGGTAAAAAGGTGAAAATATTCTTTAAAATATTGGTATAAAGCATTCCAAATGAGGGATACCCATTTAAAATGCCACTAGCACATCATTACATTGGTAAAGAGTAGTGCTGAGCGAGCGTGCTGGGATAAGGTGTCACGAGCATGCTCAGGTGCTAACAGTGTCATTGGGGTGCTCACAAAAGATGCTCGAGTCCCCGCAGCTGCATGTCTCCAGGCTGTTAGCCACAACACGTGCAGGGATTGCAATCACACTGTTAGCACCCGAGTGTGCACCTTATCCAAGCATGGTGGCTCAGCACTAGTAAAAGAGGTTTTCTCATGAAGGCAACCCTGTCCATATTTCCTATTATGGCAGATGGATGCCTTATCAGGAGTTTCCCCCTCACCTTATATGAGCAAGGGCCACTCAGAGGTTCCCTTTCTGCCAAGAAACCCATTACTATATTCAATCTGGCTCTAATCCAAAGTCAATTGTCTGTGATGGGACAACCCCTTTAAATTAAAGTAACTGCCAAAGAAACACAGATCAGTGAACAAAAAACAACTGTGGTAAAATTACAACTTTGCTACATGGTCTATAATGTTAAGCATCGTCCATAAGCATAGCACAGGAAATCACCATCATCCACACTGCAAATAAAAGAACAAACTCGTTTAGAGACACCAGCCCTGTTTTATAGGACTGTTGTGTATTGTGGAAGTCTACAGGCTACAATCTGGTCATTCACATGTTAGAATACAGAAACCCCTTTCTTTTGGAAGCAGGAAATGGAATGGTGTCTATCAAGGACTAAGAAAAGTAGTTATGTCTGAAGAGCTTAAAGAGTAACCAGTGTTTTATATGCATTTTTAATCATAAAACCAATAGTACACAAGCCAACTTCGTAATACCTCTTTATCCGAGAAATATGCTTCTTTATCCTGGACTGATCATTCAGCCACAAAACACTAAATTTCCAGGTAAAATCTGTACTATGGTGATGGCAGCCGATGCTTAAAAAGTTCTATGAAGAACTGTGACGGTTACTTCAGGAGAACCTGCAGTAGACTGTGTCGGCCTCTAGCTCTTCCCTCTTCCATAGAATTTTATAAGCACCAACTGTCATCTCCTATCTCAGTAATGGGAAAACCTATCTTCCCCAAATACAGATTTTAGCTCAGAATTGAGAATGAATTATCAGTCCAGAAGGAAAAGAAGCAGATTTCTCTAAAATATATTACACATTTTCTTATTTTCACATGCACTATTGATTATTGAAATCCTAATTAAAATAACAATTGCTCTTTAAAAACTCCTGCACGTTTAATTTAACATGCGTTCAACCAAAGCAAAAGTATTTTTTCACCTATAAAAGCCAGAGAGAAAAAAGCTTTTTTGCCATTTATTATTCAGAACCTTGAAATATTAGAGAAACAAAACACAGAGCTATGTACAAGGTTGCATATACACCTCATATTATCAAGTCAAAGCAAAAACAATTTAAATAACTACATTTAATACCAAACCAATAAGAATACATAATACACTGCACTCTTGTTAACAGGGCATGCTGCCTGTGCAGACATCTTACCTTCTATACCCCAGAATAAAAAAAATATAGAAAAGAGAGTGAAAAAAAAACAGATTCTAATGTGAAAAGAAGTCAACACAATTAAACAGTATGGTTTAAGAACAATAACACATATCTCAAAATGAAGAAAGATATGCGGCACTCACCCCTTTTTTGCTGTGCAATCGTGCTCTTTATTGGATCAAAACTGTTGCAAAATCATACATCCATGCGGACCTCAGGTGTACAGGATACCGCACCCTCCTGTACACCTGAGGTCCGCATGGATGTATGATTTTGCAACAGTTTTGATCCAATAAAGAGCACGATTGCACAGCAAAAAAGGGTGAGTGCCGCATATCTTTCTTCATTTTGATGCACATTTAGCTATTTGCTAGAATTGCAGAGCACCATATACCCGAGACGTTCGTGACAGCTGCAAATCGGTTTTCCACATGAATCCAAAGGAGTTTATATTCCTCTAGTGCCATTCTTTTCACTTTCTTTCATATGTTGGAATATATATATATATATATATATATATATATATATATATATATATATATATATATATATATATATATATATACACATACACATACACACACACAAAGTACAGGCCAAAATTTTGGACACACCCCATTTAAAGATTTTTTTGTATTTTCATGACTATGAATTAACACATGTAGAATTATATACTTAAAAAAGTGTGAAACTGAAAACATGTCTTATATTCTTGGTTCTTCAAAGTAGCCACCTTTTGCTTTGATGACTGCTTTGCACACTCTAGGCATTCTCTTGATGAGCTTCAAGAAGTAGTCACTGGGAATAGTCTTCCAACAATCGTGAAGGAGTTCCCAGAGATGCTTAGCACTTGTTGGCCCTTTTGCCTTCACTCTGCGGTCCAGCTCACCCCAAACCATCACGATTGGGTTCAGGTCTGGTGACTGTGGAGGCCAGGTCACCTGGTGTAGCACCCCATCACTCTCCTTCTTGGTCAAATAGCCCTTGCACAGCCTGGAGGTGTTTGGGGTCATTGTCCTGTTGAAAAATAAATGATGGTCCAACTAAATACAAACCGGATGGAATAGCATGCCGCTGCAAGATGCTGTGGTAGCCATGCTGGTTCAGTATGCCTTTAATTTTGAATAAATCCCCAACAGTGTCACCAGCAAAGCACCCCCACACCATCACACCTCCTCCTCCATGCTTCACGGTGGCAATCAGGCATGTAGAGTCCATCCGTTCACCTTTTCAGCGTCGCACAAAGACACGGTGGTTGGAACCAAAGATCTCAAATTTGGACTCATGAGACCAAAGCACAGATTTCCACTGGTCTAATGTCCATTCCTTGTGTTCTTTAGCCCAAACAAGTCTCTTCTGTTTGTTGCCTGTCCTTAGCAGTGGTTTCCTAGCAGCTATTTTACCATGAAGGCCTGCTGCACAAAGCCTCCTCTTAACAGTTGCTGTAGAGATGTGTCTGCTGCTAGAACTCTGTGGTATTGACCTGGTCTCTAATTTGAGCTGCTGTTGACCTGCGATTTCTGAGGTTGGTGACTCGGATAAACTTATCCTCAGAAGCAGAGGTGACTCTTGGTCTTCCTTTCCTGGGGCGGTCCTCATGTGAGCCAGTTTCTTTGTAGCGCTTGATGGTTTTTGCAACTGCACTTGGAGACACTATCAAAGTTTTCCCAATTTTTCAGACTGACTGACCTACATTTCTTTAAGTAATGATGGCCATTCGTTTTTCTTTACTTAGAATTTGTATTATAGCTAGAAAAAAGCAGCTAACAGTCTATTCAGTAGGACTATCAGCTGTGTATCCACCAGACTTCTGCACAACACAACTGATGGTCCCAACCCCATTTATAAGGCAAGAAAACCCACTTATTAAACCTGACAGGGCACACCTGTGAAGTGAAAACCATTTCCGGTGACTACCTCTTGAAGCTCATCAAGAGAATGCCAAGAGTGTGCAAAAGCAGTCATCAAAGCAAAAGGTGGCTACCTTGAAGAACCTAGAATATAAGACATAATTTCAGTTGTTTCACACTTTTTTGTTAAGTATATAATTCAACATGTGTTAATTCATAGTCTTGATGCCATCAGTGTGAATTTACAATTTTCATAGTCATGAAAATACAGAAAAATCTTCAAATGAGAAGGTGTGTCCAAACTTTTGGTCTGTACCTATCTATCTATCTATCTATCTATCTATCTATCTATCTATCTATCTATATATATATACACACATACATATACATACATACATACATACACACACACACACACACACACACGGAAATATCTCATCTGGTCCGACTGACCCCATTGCTATGACGGCACATGAGTCAGACCATCAGGTTTGCTCACTTATTGTACTGGACTTTTCTGGCTTCTTGCATTAGCTGCAGCAGAATTCATGGTTTCACGGTACAATATCACCCAAGTACATAGCAGAAAACTAGTAACAGAGCATGATGGGCACCACAATTATATACATTTAATATATCACAGATTCCTGCCCATATATGGTTTGATTGTTATCTATGACTAAACATTGTCAATATCTAAAATGGCTATAATTAAGCAAAACTGTGCTCTGACGATTGTACTGCTAATTGCACACACACACACACACACACACACACACACACACACACATTATATTAAATGCTGTCTATAAAGCGTCTCACCTTGCTGGCCCAGGCATCCTCATCCCATGAAGTAAGCTGCAATACCCGTATAATTTCATTTATCTCTGTACTCATTTTCTCCACTGTATAATTGCGATTTTTTAAAGCTTCTTCGATACCTTGACTACGCGTATTCTTAGTTGTTACAAAGATCTTCATAGCTGAGAAAAAGGATGACAACAAAAATTCCTTTCATTCCTGAACAAAAAAATTATTTTTCCAAATAAAAAATAAGGATTATTGGACAAAATTCCCATAAGCAAGAGAAGAAGGAAATCTCTATAAAGACGGCCAAATACATACCAGAGATGAGAACCGGCAGAAGATCTTTGACGGTGTTCATAGAATTTACTAGCATGATACGATGTTCTTGATGGGTGAGCTCTTGCTGACGTTCATCAATCATCTTCGCCATCTTTGTCATTCCTTGGGCAAGATACAATAGCACTTAGCCAAGTGAACCGCATGTAACATTACAGATTGACCGTTTTGCTTGTCAAAGCCTATTCTATCCAGGTCATTCTTTTGTGGCTGTTCTGGCATAACTATAACTAACACCTCTATAATCCGAACCTCGCACACCTGCCAGTTCTCTGGAACGCACTAACCAGGACAGTCCAACTTAGTCCCAGTATTAATAGTTTTAAGTGTGCCATGAAAAGACATCTCTTTTGGATGGTCCATCACCTCACTAATATAAATATTCCCTTTTCTCCTTTCCCAACTTTTCCTCAGAATCTAGTCCCGCATCTGCTCCCACACCCTCCATGCACTCAGTAGCACCTTGTATCTGTATAGAGACAGGCGGATGACCGGGTCATGCAGCATTTTTGGAGAGCCCCTCATTCTTGTGATGGCTGGACCACATACAGCATGCACTTTATCTATTGTGTCCCATAATTTCCTTATAGATTGTAGCTTAGGAGCAGGGTCCTCACTCCTCCTGGTATGTGTTACTTAGTGATTTCTGATACTGCCTGTACATGGCCACGCTTAATTGTAGAGTGCTGTGGAATATGTTGACTCTACAGAAATAAAACTATCATTTAACCCACTCCTCTCGTCCTGCGCACCACAGGGTGGTTTTCTTGACAGATTTACATGGGGATCGCTTTTCAGGGTTTGGGCAAGAACTACGCTTTGCATACGTCTTAGTTATAATAAACCAAGCAATCTGTTAGTTGAAGTCCTGTGGCAATGAACATATTATTTTCCATTTTACCCAGGTTAAAGGGACAAAAAAAAAAAAAAAAAAACTGATTTTCACTTACCTGGACCCAAGTTTTTGGTGTAAGTGACCAGATCCTCCATGCTCTCCACCACCTCTGCCACCGTCAGATATTCCAGTATACCTTTGCACACTCTGATGATTTTCCTTACCTGTATAAAAGAGCGCGATGACTTTTTCATCTGGTGTTCATACAAATGTAAGTGCCAGTTTATAAATTTACATTTTACCTGTCAGGAGCTATAAAAAAATAAATTAGATAGTTGTTGTGTGCAGGCAGAACACTTTCTGGTGTGACCCATATATAAAGATTTATTAAATTAAACAGATATTCAGGTATCGGCACATAAAATTGGTCTCAGAAACAGCATATGTCCACACTGGAAAATATAAAGAATGCCAGATAGGATGCACAAGTTGTCTAGTAACCATCTGTGGTCTATAGTAGCATCTCGCCTCCTGCTTGGAAATGAACATCGGTTAGAAGCCTCTATTTAAGTATTAATAAGGTTTGGTTCACACTAGCTTTGTGGCAAAGATGCACTGCCCTGACCAAGGCAGCGTGCCGAAACGCGCGTTGGGGAGGGCGCTCATCCAGGAGACCAGGAATATACCGCATTACTTTGTAAGTTACTTGATACAACTACTAATGTAATTTATTCATTGATTTTTTATGTTTATTCCTGGTCACTCAATATTTGATGTGGATATACTGACACCTGGTGGTACAACTTTTGCATTGGCACTTTTATTACAATTTTTATCTTTAGTATTGTGGTTATAGTGGACAGTGAGGGTATGTGCACAGGTTGCAGATTTGCCTGTGGATTTTTCTGCACTAAATCCGCAGCTCTTGGCAGAAAACGCAGGTGCGTTTCTGATGCGTTTTTGCACGTTTTTGTATGCGTTTTTGAAAGCTAAATAAAGATGTATTATTGAACAAAAAAACAAAAAAAAGATTTGTGATGTCATTTCTTGTCCAACCTCCTCTTTTACATTTGTCCAACCCACACTCCATTACACACACAGATAGACAGACACAGATAATAGACGGATATAAATATGGATAGAAAATAGATAGATAGAAGGAATGAGTTCGATATATAGATGACAGATCTATAGATAGTTAGATCTATACATAGATCTATAGATAGATATTTTCTATCGACCTATCTGTCCTCTATCTATCTATCTCATTCCTTCTATCGGTAGATAGACAGACAGACAGACAGACAATCTACAATCTGGTTTCCGCCCCCATCACTCAAAGTGAGACAGCCCTGACCAAAATCACTAACGACCTGTCCTTGACTACTGCAACATCCTTTTCTGCGGCCTCCCTGCTAACACCCTTGCACCTCTCCAGTCCATCCTTAACTCTGCTGCCCGACTAATTCATCTCTCTCCTCACTACTCCTCCGCTTCCCCCCTCTGAAAATCTCTTCACTGGCTCCCATTCCCTCAGTGTATCCAGTTCAAATTACTAATACTGACCTACAAAGCCATCCATAACCTGTCTCCTCCATATATCTCTGAACTAATCTCCCGATATCTTCCCTCACATAATCTCCGGTCCTCCCAAGACCTGCTTCTCTCCTCCACACTTATTCGCTCCTCATCTAATCGCCTCCAAGACCTCTCACGAATATCCCCCATCCTCTGGAATTCTTTGACCCAACACATCCGACTATCAACCACATTCGGATCTTTCAGACGGAACCTGAAAACCCATCTCTTCAGGAAAGCCTACAGCCTGCACTGACCCCGCTGCCTCCTCATCACTACCGAAGCTACCGCCTCACCAACACCGGAGCTCCTGCAACCCCCAACCTACTGTCTCCTTCCCCATAATCCTGTACAATGTAAGCCCGCAAGGGCAGGGTCCTCGCCCCTCTGTATCAGTCTGTCATTGTAAGTTTGTTTACTGTAAGTGATATCTGTAACTTGTGTGTAACCCCTTCTCATGTACAGCACCATGGAATCAATGGTGCTATATAAATAAATAATAATAATAGATAGAAGGAATGGGATAGATAGATATATCTATTCATATATCTATCTATAGATATATCTATGGATAGATGTAGATATTTAGATAGATATATCTTTATCCATATAGCTATCTAACTATCCATATATCTATCTACATCTATCCATAGATATATCTATCTATCCCATCTCATCCATCTATCTATCTATCTATCTATCTATCTATCTATCGATAAAAGGAATGAGATAGATAGATGATAGATATAATAGATAGATAGAGGACTGATAGATCTATAGATAGCTAATATCTATCGACCTATGTATAGATCTAACTATCTATAGATCTATCTGTCATCTATCTAGCTCATTCCTTCTATCTATCTATCTATCTATCTATCTATCTATCTATCTATCCCATATCTATCTATCTATAGATAGATAGAAGGAATGAGATAAATAGATATATAGATAGACCTATAGATATATGAATAGATAGATCTATGCATCTATCTATAGGTATATATATATAGATGTAGATAGATATATGGATAGTTAGGCTACTATCACACATCAGTTTTTTCTGTCAGGCAGGATCCGGCGAATTTTTGAAAAAAACGGATCCATTGCAAATAGTGAAAAACTGATGCAACTGATCCGTTTTTTTGAGAGAGAGAGAGAGAGAGAGAGAGAGAGAGAGAGAGAGAGAGAGAGAGAGAGAAAGAAAATGGAAAAATGCAAGAAAAACTGGATTCGGAGGCCGGATTCATGATTTCACATCTCAGTTTTATACGTTTTTCGCCGGATCAGTCGTTGGGCGTTTTTTCGCCAGATAGAAAAAACATTCCTCTGTACGTTTTCTCCATCCGCTGGAAACAGCTTTTTTGACGGATCCGGCATAAAACGGTTGAAACGTGTGGGCATCAGGCGCAATCCGGCGCTAATACAACTCTATGAGAAAAAAACGTATCTTTTTTTCAAAACTCTCCCGATTGTGCCCGACAGCAAAAACCTGATGTGTGAAAGTAGCCAGATAGATCTATGGATAGATATATCTATGCATCTATAGATATATCTATCTATAAATATATCTATAGATAGATATATCCATAGTTATATCTATAGCTACATCTATAGATATAAAGTTAGGTCCATATATATATTTGGACAGAGACAACATTTTTCTAATTTTGGTAATAGACATTACCACAATGAATTTTAAAACAATTCAGATGCAGTTGAAGTTCAGACTTTCAGCTTTCATTTGAGGATATCCACATTAAAATTGGATGAAGGGTTTAGGAGCTTCCGCTCCTTAACATGTGCCACCCTGTTTTTAAAGGGACCAAAAGTAATTGGACAATTGACTCCAAGGCCATTTCATGGACAGGTGTGGGCAATCCCTTCGTTATGTCATTCTCAATTAAGCAGATAAAAGGCCTGGAGTTGATTTGAGGTGTGGTGCTTGCATTTAGAAGGTTTTGCTGTGACGTAAATATGCGGTCAAAGGAGCTCTCCATGCAGGTGAAACAAGCCATCCTTAAGCTGCGAAAACAGAAAAAACCCATCCGAGAAATTGCTACAATATTAGGAGTGGCAAAATCTACAGTTTGGTACATCCTGAGAAAGAAAAAAAGCACTGGTGAACTCATCAATGCAAAAAGACCTGGGCGCCCACGGAAGACAACAGTGGTGGATGATCGCAGAATAATCTCCATGGTGAAGAGAAACCCCTTCACAACAGCCAACCAAGTGAACAACACTCTCCAGGAGGTCGGCGTATCAATATCCAAATCTACCATAAAGAGAAGACTGCATGAAAGTAAATACAGAGGGTTCACTGCACGGTGCAAGCCACTCATAAGCATCAGGAATAAAAAGACTAGACTGGACTTTGCTAAAAAACATCTAAAAAAGCCAGCACAGTTCTGGAAGAACATTCTTTGGACAGATGAAACCAAGATCAACCTCTACCAGAATGATGGAAAGAGAAAAGTATGGCGAAGGCATGGCTGATATTCATAGCCTAGAGAGGGTCCATGGATACTTGCCCGAACGGTCCCCCCCGCCGGCTACAAATACCAGCCCCCAGCCGCCCCAGAAATGGCGCATCTGTGAGATGCGCCAATTCCAGCACTTAGCCCCTCTCTTCCCACTCCTCTGTAGAGGTGGGATATGGGGTAATTAGGGGTTAATATCACCTTGCTATTGTAAGGTGACATTAAGCCCGGTTAATAATGGAGAGGCGTCAATAAGACGACTATCCATTACTAATCCTATAGTAGTGAGTTAAAAAAAAAAAAAAAAAAAAAGACAGCCAGAAAAAAAGTATTTTAATATTCTTAATTTCGCCATACCTACCATACTTGATCGCCTGCAAAAAAAAAAAAAAATAATAAACCAACCGTATACTCACTTTCCGCCGTAGTCCAATTAATAACGAGTGTCCCACGACGATCTCCCCTATAGAACAGTGACATCGGGTGATGTCACCGCTCTATAGGCCTCCAGTGACACATGACACACTGACAGGAGACAATGGCTCCTGCAGTGCATCACTGAAGAGGTTACCTGAGTTCAGGGTATCACTTTAAGGCAAAGCTTCATGGGAATTTTCCCACACAGGAGTACCACAAGTGAGAATAGGGACTATTTCTCACAGAGGCGGAGGAATACATTGCGGAAGGATACCTCCGCAGCTGATGTGGCTGCTCTCCACGGGAGATAGTCGTGGGACACTCATATTAATTGGATATCTGCGGACACGGAGTATATTGATTGTTTGCTATTTTAATTTTTTTTTTTTTTTTTTTTTTTACAGGTGAGCAAGGGCTTTGGGGATCAAGGTGACGGTGAGTATGTACTGCTGCATGTTGTATGTACTGCATGTTGTATGTACTGCATGTCGTATGTACTGCATGTCGTATGTACTGCATGTCGTATGTACTGCATGTCGTATGTACTGCATGTCGTATGTACTGCATGTCGTATGTACTGCATGTTGTATGTACTGCATGTGCATTTTTTGTTTGTTTTTTACATTCAACACACTAGCCGGATGATGGGACTACTACTGTCCCATCATTGGCTAATGTGTCAATCACTGTCACTGTAGCAGGCATAGCCCGATCGGACTTGTAGTCCCATCAGACAATGCCTGCACGCACCCACACCCCCAAAGACCCCCCCCCCCGACAGCCTCGTAGACTCCCAAGAGCCCCGCACAGACCCCCGAAAGCCCCACAGACTCCAGACAGCCCCACATAGACCCCCAGCAGCCTGCACAGACCCCCCCGACAGCCCCACGGACAGCCCGCCCGCACACACAGACACGCAGTCTCCACCCACACTCTTCCCTCCTCCCGATCTGCAGCGTTTCATCCGCAGCTAAATCGCAGATCTTTTTTACATCTGCGGTTTTTCTGCAGATGTGCCCGACTCAATGCAAGCCAATGGGTGCAGAAACTCTGCAGATCCGCACAAAGAATTGCTTCCGCGCGTTTTTTTCCGCAGCATGTGCACAGCTGATTGGGTTTTCCATAGGTTTACATGGTACTGTAAAATGCATGGAAAACTGCTGCGGATCCGCAGCATCAAAAACGCTGGAGTTGTTTTGCCTTGAGGAATGGGCAAAAATTCCAGGGCCAAGACGTGGAAAGCTTAAAGAGACTTATCCAAAGTGACTTGCAACTGTAATTGCAGCAAAAGAAGGTTCTACAAAGTACTGACTTTATGGGGGTGACTAGTTATGCACATTGAAGATTTCAGTTATTTTGTCCTATTTATTGTTTGCTTCACAATAAAAAGAAAACCAAACGTTTACAGTTGTAAGCATGTTGTCACAGGTGTACTGCAACACAGTAGAGTCAGACAATCGCAGTGTCTGGTGACACAACTACGGTAGTTAGAACGGATTCACTATTCTATCAGCAGTTCTGGCTTTCTATATGCTCTGGTGTTACAAGCGTTACACTGGTTAGTTGAACTCCTGGAGTTCTCGGTCTTGGGTTGTATAAGAACCCTTCTCTTTGCTTCTGACCTTGCCAGTGATAGTTACCACTACCTGGTTTGGAGTAGGCGGTTGGAGAGTTTTTCAGGAGATTGCTGTGTGGAGTTGTTTTGCATGTTTATTCTTATTCTCTCCCATTTGGTTTCTTGCTATCTATTCTTCCCCTGTTTCCCACTCTAGTTTTGTGAGTGTATTTGTAGGATTGTTTTCTTTTAACCGATACACTTCAGCCTCACACCTACTTGCGTGGAAAAGGAACAGTTAAGGGTCAGATAGGAGGAATAGCACGGTACGAGACACCGGCTTCTCCATCATCCGGTGTAAGGACTTCGCGGCCATCTTGGATCTGGGGGTATGCAGGCAGGTAGAACCTCACAACAACGCAATCACATTGCGTTGTTCTGAGGGAAGCACCCAAGGAACCCCCTCTCCCTGCGTGATGCTTCTCTATGCCACCGGACACTGCAATCTTCTGTGACCGCTCCTGGCACTGAGTGCCGGGTGCCAGCTGTGAGAATCAGCTGACACCTGGCTGCGATTGGCTGCGCTCCCCTCGTGAGCGCGGCTGATCGCCTATGACGTACTATTCAGTGCATGGGAATTAAGTCCCAGGTCATATGGACGGAATAGTACGTCGAATAGCAGAGAGGGGTTAAAATCATTTTTCAAGCTGGTGCTATATAGTATCTAATTTATTGAGATAATGACTTTTGGGTATTCATTGGCTGTAAGCAATAATCATCAACATTAACAGAATATCGTAGTTACTTACCGATAACGGTATTTCTCTGATCCCATGACGGCACCACAGAGAGAGGGATCCGCCCTCAGGGACAGGAAACCTACAGGTGAAAAAGGCGGTACCTCTCTCCCACATCAGTTGGTTTACAGAGACTTAACAGAACTTCAGCTGTAACTTAAATGTTATCAAACAAAAAACCTTTTAATTTTTAACTTATCAGAGGCACCGCGTGACTAAATATTAAGATTAACTCTAGTGTTCACACTCACACGTGAAGGGAGGGAATGTATGGGTGCCGTCATGGGATCAGAGAAAAACCGTTATCGGTAAGTAACTACGATATTCTCTTACCCCATGACGGCACCACGGAGAGAATTTCATAGATGTACATTAGGGAGGGACCACCGCCTCTAGAACCCTTCTGCCAAAGGGGAGGTCTGAAGAGGGAGTCAGGTCCAGTTAGTAGTGTTTAAAGAAAGTGGAAGGAGATGACCAAGTGGCCACTCTACATATCTGTTCAATTGATGCTCCTACTCTCTCCGCCTAGGAGGCTGCCACCGATCTGGTTGAGTGAGCCCTGACTTCCTCTGGAATGTTCTCATTACTTGATGAATACGAGAGGATGATGGCGTCCCTTATCCATCTTGCAAGAGTGGCTTTCGATGCTTTATGCCCTTTATTTGGACCCTGGAAACACACAAACAGAGCCCTATCCTTCCTATAGTCTCTTGTGGCCGCTAGGTAGCTAGGTATTGAACTAAACATCTCTTAACGTCTAGTGTGTGTAGATGTTCCTCTTTCTCATTTCTGGGGTTTGGACAGAATGAGGGTAGCCAGATCTCTTGAGATCTATGAAAATGTGATGCCACTTTAGGAAGGTAGGATGGATCGATTTTAAGGACTACTCTGTCGTCTAGTATGCGTGTCAGGGGTGGATACGCTGATAGGGCCTGCATGTCACTAATCCTCCGTGCTGACGTTAGCGCCACCAGAAGGGAGGTTTTAAGTGATAATATTTTTAAAGAGGCCTTGTGACAGTGGCTCAAACGGTAATTTAGTCAGTGCAGAGAGGACCAAATTTAAATCCCAAGGAGGTGTAGTATGGTGAACCACTGGTCTAGATCTGGTTGAGGCCTTAATGAATCTTTTTATCCAGTGGTTTCCCGCTAAATCACTGTTGTAAAGGGCGCCCGAAGCTGCTAACTGGACTTTAAGTGTGCTTGTTGCTAAGCCTTTTTCTAGCCCATTCTGAAGGAATTCTAGTACTTTCTTAATTGGGATTTCCTCTGATAAATTGGCACCTGATACAGATAAAAATCTCTGCCAAACCTTCCCATACGCTCAAGTAGTCACTGGTTTCCTACTTAGTAAGAGAGTAGAGACTAGATTTGAAGAGAACCCTCTCTTGATTAGAAGGCTCCTTTCAAATTCCAAGCCGTCATATGCAAGTTCTTTACTTGCGGGTGATTTACTGGTCCCTGATACAGCAGGTTCGGAATTTCTGGAAGGACACAGGGATCTGTTACAGACATTATCTTTAACCATGGAAACCATGCCCTCTTTGGCCAGAAAGGAGCTATCATGATGACTCTTGCTCCATCCTCTCTGATTATTTTCAACACCAAAGGAATTAGTGCTATTGGGGGAAAAACATAGGCTAGATGAAAGTTCCATGGAATTAAAAAGGCATCTAGGGCTACTGGGTTCCCGCGTGGGTCTATTTAACAAAAAGCCTGAGTCTTCCGATTCTGGTAGTTCGCAAATAAATCTATTTCTGGAAGACCCCACAATTGTACTATGTGGTTGAAGACTGTCTGGTTCAACTCCCACTCTCCCTGTTTGAGTTGTGTTCGGCTTAGAAAATCTGCTGTTTGGTTCTCCGTCCCTTTGATGTGAAGGGCTGTCAGTGATAACAGATTGGCCTCTGCTAATAATAGGATGGATTTTGTTATTTCCATCAGAGTTCGAGATCTCGTGCCCCCCTGGTGATTTATGTAGGCCACCACTACCTTGTTGTCCGATAATATCCTGACGTGATGGGAATGGAGGGAGTGTAGGAAGTGGGTGAGTGCATATTTTACCGCTAGAAGGTCTTTCATGTTGGAAGAAACCTGTTTTTCCTCTTCCGACCATGGCCCTTGAGCCACCTGGCTGTCCACATGAGCCCCCCAACCCCAAGGGCTCGCATCGGTGGTTTGGGTTATAGATGTTGGCCATACCCATAGAACGCCCCTGGTTAAGTTGTGTGGATCCACCCACCAAGCTAGGGAATGTATTGTTTGCAAGAAGATTTTTAAGTGCTTTTCCAAATCCCCTTTTAATACTGAATCTGCTTCTAATATCTCCCACTGGTCTCTGGTGTGACTCTGGGCCCATTCGACCGCTGATAGACAGGCTGTCATTGATCCCAATATGGACATTGCCTTGCGTAGAGTTACTACTGGAGATTTCCTGAGTTGTTCTATCAGTTGGACCATATTCAAAACTTTTTCCCCTGGAAGACGGCATTCTTGCCGGTTTGAGTCTATTATTAACCCCAAGTATTGTTGTACTTGAGTTGGAATGATTCTTGATTTCATTAGGTTTAGTATCCACCCTAGATTCGTTAGGGATGTCATTACTTTGTTTAATTGTTGAGTGCAGTGGAGGGGAGTTTTGCCAACTACCAGAAGGTCGTCCAAATAACGAACTATGAGTATGTTTTGCTCTCTTATGTGAGCCATGACCTCTGCCATCAATTTCGTAAATACCCTCGGGGCTATGGCTAGACCGAAGGGAAGGGCCCTGTATTGGTAGTGTTTTAGCTCTCACTGTATTAATACCGCCACTCTGAGAAATCTTTGGTAGTCTGGGTGTATGGGCACATGGTAGTATGCGTCCTTTAGATCGATGACAGTCATAAAACAAGATGGATGAAGCGTTCTCACACGTCTTTATTGTTTCCATCTTGAAACTTTCCGTCACTAGGTACTGATTCAATTTTTTTTAAGTTTATTATTGTCCTGTAAGTCCCATCCGGTTTCATCTGAAGAAACAGAGGCAAGTAGAATCCCATGCCTCTCTCGTGGTTTGGGACCTCCTGTAGGACATTCTTTGCTAAAAGCATCTGTATCTCCTTTTGAAGGCTGAGCTGTTCGGCTTCTGCCTTCCTCTGAGGTGTTATGACAAAGTGACGAGACGGCCTTGTATGAAAAATTAGTTTCAGCCCCGTTTTTATTATATTTAGGGTCCATAGGCTCCCTGATATTTTTCCCAGGCTGGAAGAAAGTGTGCCAGTCTTCCTCCCACCTGGGGACCACCTTCATTGGGGTTGTTTCTTGGTGTCAGGCTTGTTGAACAAGTAGCCTTTTCCCTTAAATTTTTTATTGTCCCATCCTTCTTTCTGATTTTTTGGAGGCCTTCTCTACGCATAAATTTCCTGTTCCGAAAGGACCGTTTATATAATTGGTTAGGGAACCCCGGGAAGGCTTTTTTCTTATCCCCCGCTTTCTCCATGATATCATCTAAGGTAGGGCCGAATAGAAATTGTCCCTCACAGGGTATGGAACATAATTTTGACTTTGTTTGTAGGTCACCCGGCCAGCATTTGAGCCATAAAGCCCTTCTAGCTGCGTTTGAAAAAGAAGCAGCTCTTGCCGCTAGTCTTGCAGAATCTATAGATGCATCCGCCAGGAACGCCGCTGCTCCTTTCATTATCGTGATTGAATCTAATATTGATTCTCTCGAGGGTCTATCCTTTAGTTGTGACTGTAGATGGTCCAACCACACCATTAATGCTCTGGCAGTACATGTGGAGGCTATAGCCGGTTTTAGTCCCCCCCCTCCCCCCCCCCCCCACTTCCCAAGCACCTTTCAGAAATACCTCAGCCTTCTTATCCACAGAGTCCTTTAGGGTCCCCATATCTTCAAAAAGTAAAGTAAATTTTCGCGACGCTTTTGCTATTCTGACGTCCAGTTTTGGTGCTTTACTCCAATAAGAACAGGCCGGGTCATCAAAAGGATATTTCCTTTTCGGGGTTAGGAGGACTTTTTTTGTCTGGTCTTTTCCACTCTTTTTTTTATTAGGGCATGTATTTTATCATTTATAGGAAACGCCCTACGTTTCCTTTATTCCAGACCGCTAAACAAAGTCTTGTGCGTTTTTTTGGGATTTAGTCTCTACTAGCCCCATGGTAGTTCTTACCGCTTTTACCAAAGCGTCTGTCTCTTCAATGGGAAAACAATTGCGACCCCCCTCCGAGGAAGAAGAGGATGATAGAGAGGAAAGCGAACTATCTGAATCAGATATATCACTATTTTCTTCACTAGAACTTGGCTCCGGGGACCTATGTTTAGATCTAAGCTTCTTTTTCAATCCTTTGGCACTTTTTAACGCATCCTCTACCTGCGATTTAATTAATTGTTTTAAATCGGATGCGAATCTTGGGGACTCCTAGGAAATGGTGTTTTCTATGCATATGGCACAGAGTTTCTTTACCCATGTAGTGGGTAGTTCTACGGAGCAGATCGGGCAAACACTGTGCCTGGTTTTCGCTGTACATTTCTTCCCCTAAGAAAAAAATACAATAAAACCCCTTTTAGAACCTGAGCATTCACGAAGATCACTTACCCTCCTAATTTAAGGGGGATACCGGTTCTGGCGTAGGAGTAGCTTCCTCGACTTGAACTGTTACTGGTCTGCTGGATCCGCCCGAGCCTCTACTACGTTGAGATCCGGAGCTGCGACGCTGGGAAGAAGCATCGTGCTGTCGCCGCTGCTGGCAATTGTGCTTCTGCTGTTGGGGCTGGCGCTTTTTCGGCGGGGTCTGCAGAGTTTCTTCTGCCGGTTGCTCTATCTCACTCATAGTGAGAACTTGCTGAACACCGGCCATTCGCTTTCTGTCCTCTTTTATATATAGGTGGGGCGGCACACCGCTGGGCTTTTACCCAGAGATGCTGTGCGCCGCCCCGGAAGTGACCCCTGTGCCGAGCATTCTGGGAGTACCAGAATGCTCTGCGCCCTGCCCGCGCATGCGCGCATTCTGCCGCCGCCATCTTTCCCTGCCAGGAGTACTGCCCGGAGCACGCCTGCCGACCACCCCGGAGGAAGCGCACGCTCCAGCCCCAGGATCCCAAGCGCCCGCCGGCACCAACAGAGGGACCCACGGACGAGCGCGCTACCCGGCGGGAGAACCGGCGGTAAGACACCAGGTGACCGCCGTCACCTATTACCGGCTATTTCTATGCTTACATGGGGAGAAGCAGACTGGGTCTTTCTTCACTGCTTCTCCCCCGCTCACGCACGGGCCCGCCAACTCTGAGAACATGGCCTTCGGGGGAGGATTAGCCACCGTATTCGAAGCAGGGCCCCCCGCTGCCAATAACCGAATCGATGGACCCCCGGCATCCCACGACGTCCACGCTGCAGGTTCCCCGTCAGGGACAGGAAACCGAACTGATGTGGGAGAGAGGTACCGCCTTTTTCACCTGTAGGTTTCCTGTCCCTGAGTGCGGATCCCTCTCTCCGTGGTGCCGTCATGGGGAAAGAGAAATAAACACTTGTAATAGATCACTCTGTTTGTAATGACTCTATATAATGAGTTTCACTTTTTGTATCCAAGAACTGAAAAAAATTAAACTTTCTAATAATCTAATTTTGTGAGAAGCACCAGTGTATGCAAGTGTTTCTCTGCCTCAATGTTCAGCAGCTTCTGATAAAAAAAATATATATATTTTTAAGGGTCTACATACTCTGTGGGTTCTTCTATATCCCTCCTTTTTGTGACGTATATTATGTGAGTTTTAGCCCCAAATTTGCTTCCTCAATATGGGTGTTTTTTGATATTGACATTATATTACAAAATTTAGAGCTCGGTCCAAAAATATTTTGACAGTTACAAGTTTTGGCATTTTTGCCATTTACGAAAACATATTCCAGATACAGTTGCATAATCAATACAGGCTTAACCCCTTCATGACCCCAGCTTTTTTCGGTTTTCCGTTTTCGGTTTTCGCTCTCCTTCTCAGACCCATAACTTTTTTATTTTTCCGTCAATATGGCCATGTGAGGGCTTATTTTTTGCGGGATGAGTTGTACTTTTGAACACCACCATTAGTTTTACCATGTCACGTACTCCAAAACGGGGAAAAAAAAATTCCAATTGTGGTGAAATTGCAAAAAAAGTGCTATCCCACAATTGTTTTATGTTTGGCTCTTTTGCTAGGTTCTCCAAATGCTAAAACTGAACTGCTTTATGATTCTCCAGGTCATTACAAGTTCATAGACACCAAACATATCTAGGTTCTAGTGATGAGTGAATATACCAGTTACTCGAGACTTCTCGAACATGCTCGGGGGTCCTCAGAGTATTTTTTAGTGCTCGGAGATTTAGTTTTTCTTGCCGCAGGTGAATGATTTACATCTGTTAGCCAGCTTAAGTACATGTGGGGATTCCCTAGCAACCAGGCAACCCCCACATGTACTTATGCTGGCTATCAGATGTAGATCATTTAGCTGCGGCAAGAAAAACTAAATCTCAGAGCACTAAAAAATACTCTGAGGACCCCCGAGCATGTTCGAGAAGTCTCGAGTAATGGGTATATTCAGTCATCACTACTAGGTTCTTTTTTATCTAAGTGGTGAAAAAAAATTCCAAACTTTGCTTAAAAAAAAAAAATTGTGCCATTTTCCGATACCCGTAGCGTTTTCATTTTTCGTGATCTCGGGTTGGGTGAGGGCTTATTTTTTGCATGCCGAACCGACCTTTTTGATTATACCATTTTGGTGAAGATACATTCTTTCGCTTTATTGCATTTTAATGCAATGTTGCGGCGACCAAAAAAACAATTCTGGCATTTTACTTTTTTTATGGCTATGCCGTTTAGTGATCAGGTTAATCCTTTTTTCTTGATTGCTAGGATCAGGCGATTCTGAAAGCAGCGATATCAATTATGTGTAGGTTTGATTTTTTTTTTATTGTTTTATATTGAATGGGGTGAAAGGGGGGTGATTTGAACTTTTACTTTATTTTTTTTCATATTTTTAAAAACATGAAAAAAAATGCATACAACAGGGGGAGCCACAGAGCAGGATAGGATGGGGGAGCAACACAAAGCAGGACAGGATGGGGGGACAAGACATACCAAGCTTATAATCGAGTCAATAAGCTTACCCAGTTTTCCGTGGCAAAATTATATATATATATATATATATATATATATATATATATATATATATATATATATATATATATATATATATATATATATATATATATATATATATATATATATATATACACACATATATACGGTTATATGAAAAAGTTTGGGCACCCCTATTAATCTTAAGCTTAATGTTTTATGAAAATTGTTTTTTTTTGCAACAGCTATTTCAGTTTCATATATGTAATAACTGTTGGACACAGTAATGTTTCTGCCTTGAAATGAGGTTTATTGTACTAACAGAAAATGTGCAATCTGCATTCAAACAAAATTTGACAGGTGCATAAGTATGGGCACCCTTATTTTCTTGTTTTAAATACTCCTACCTACTTTTTACTGACTTACTAAAGCACTTTTTTGGGTTTTGTAACCTCATTGAGCTTTGAACTTCATAGCCAGGTGTATGCAATCATGAGAAAAGCTACTTAAAGGGAACCTGTCACCACGTTTTTGGAAGATGGGATAAAAATAGCGTTAAATAGGGGCAGAGGTGGGCGTTACATTAGTGTGTTTGTTATGCGTTTATTACCCACCTAAGTTGCCGAAATACCTTTGCAAAGTCTCCGTTTTCGCCTGTCAATCAGGCTGGTCTGGTCAAAAGGGCGTGTTGTCTTCCCCCAGATTTTGCGTAGTTTTCCGTTGGTGGCGTAGTGGTGTGCGCATGCCCAAGGTCCCGAATCCTCTGCCAGGGGATTTAAAAGAGCGCGCTGTTCGTTATTTCATTGGTGATCGGTGGGCGCGGCCATCATCCTTTGGCCGCGCGTGCGCAGAAGCGGCGCTCTGCTGGCCGCGGCTTCAGGAAAATGGCCGCGGGATGCCGCGCGTGCGCAGATGGATATCGCGGCCATTTTCCTGAAGCCGCGGCCAGCAGAGCGCCGCTTCTGCGCACGCGCGGCCAAAGGAAGATGGCCGCGCCCACCGATCACCAATGAAATAACGAACAGCGCGCTCTTTTAAATCCCCTGGCAGAGGATTCGGGACCTTGGGCATGCGCACACCACTACGCCACCAACGGAAAACTACGCAAAATCTGGGGGAAGACAACACGCCCTTTTGACCAGACCAGCCTGATTGACAGGCGAAAACGGAGACTTTGCAAAGGTATTTCGGCAACTTAGGTGGGTAATAAACGCATAACAAACACACTAATGTAACGCCCACCTCTGCCCCTATTTAACGCTATTTTTATCCCATCTTCCAAAAACGTGGTGACAGGTTCCCTTTAAAGTGGCCGCTTGCAAGTTGTTCTCCTGTTTGAATCTCCTCTGAAGAGTGGCATCATGGGCTCCTCAAAACAACTGTCAAATGATCTGAAAACAAAGATTATTCAACATAGTTGTTCAGGGGAAGGATACATAAAGCTGTGTCAGAGATTTAACCTGTCAATTTCCACTGTGAGGAACATAGTAAAGAAATGGAAGAACACAGGTACAGTTCTTGTTAAGGACAGAAGTGGCAAGCCAAGAAAAACATCAGAAAGGCAGAGAAGAAGAATGGTGAGATCAGTCAAGGACAATCTTCAGACCACCTCCAGAGAGCTGCAGCATCAACTTGCTGCAGATGGTGTCACTGTGCATCGGTCAACTATACAACGCACTTTGCACAAGGAGAAGCTGTATGGGAGAGTGATGCAAAAGAAGCCGTTTCTGCAAGCACGCACAAACAGAGTCGGCTGAGGTATGCAAAAGCACATTTGGAGAAGCCAATTTATTTTTGGAAGAAGGTCCTGTGGACTGATGAAACCAAGATTGAATTGTTTGGTCATACAAAAAGGCGTTATGCATGGCGGCAAAAAAACACAGCATTCCAAGGAAAACACTTGCTACCCACAGTAAAATTTGGTGGAGGTTCCATCATGCTTTGGGGCTGTGTGGCCAATGCCGGCACCAGGAATCTTGTTAAAGTTGAGGGACACATGGATTCCTCGCAGTATCAGCAGATTCTTGACAATAATGTTCATGAATCAGTGACCAAGTTGAAGTTACGCAGGGGATGGATCTTTCAGCAAGACAATGATCAAATACACCGCTCCAAATCTACTCAGGCATTCATGCAGTGGAACAATTACACTGTTCTGGAATGGCCATCCCAGTCTCCAGACCTGAATATCATTGAACATCTGTGGGATCATTTGAAGAGGGCTGTCCATGCTCGGTGACCATCAAACTTAACTGAACTGGAATTGTTTTGTAAAGAAGAATGGTCAAAAATACCTTCATCCAGGAACTCATTAAAAGCTACAGGAAGCGACTAGAGGCTGTTATTTTTGCAAAAGGAGGATCTACTAAATATTAATGTGACTTTTCTGGTGAGGTGCCCATACTTCTGCACCTGTCAAATTTTGTTTGAACGCAGATTGCACATTTTCTGTTAGTACAATAAACCTCATTTCAAGGCAGAAACATTACTGTGTCCAACAGTTATTAGATATATGAAACTGAAATAGCTGTTGCAAAAAAAACAATTTTTATAAAACATTAAGCTTAAGATTAATAGGGGTGCCCAAACTTTTTCATATAACTGTACATTCACACAGTGGGGGAAACAAGTATTTGACCCTTTGCTGATTTTGTAACTTTGCGCACTGACAAAGACATGAACAGTCTGGAATTTTAAGGGTAGGTTAATTTTAACATTAAGATAGAATATCAAAAATAGAATTCAGAAGGTCACACTGTATAAATTTATTTGGATTTTGAAGTGAGAAATAAGTATTCCATTTATTTTATATCAGCTGGTTCTCATATAGTAACTCCCTATATTTAGTTCATACTCTTCATACACTGACGCTTCTCGCCCATTTTTTTTTTTTTTTTATAGGCACATCAGGAGGTTTTATATTTCCATTCATACATCTATCAATTGTGCTAGATAATGTATTTTAAAGCACAGTAGGTATTCCTCCCAGGGAGTTGGTGCAGTAGATTCTAAGAAAAACCAACAGACTCGGCATTCATGATCTGTATGTTTTGGTTCTGTGTATTAGAATAATTAATTGAAAGGATATGCGTTCAAAATAATAGCAGTGTGGGGTTCAATTAGTGAGGTCAATCATTCTGTGAAGAAACCGGTGTGAATTAGGTTGCCTTTATTTAAGGGTGAGGCTGGGACAGGTTGTACGTACATTTCTTCTGAAAGCCTTAGAAATATGGGTCGTTCGAGACATTGCTCACAAGAACAGCGTACTTTGATTACACAGTTGATTGGAGAGGGTAAAACTTATCAAGAAGTGCAGACAATGACAGTATGTTCAGCTAAAATGATTTCCAATGCTTAAAATAGAAAGCCAAACCAGAGAGAGGTGGAAGAAAATAGAAGACCACCATTCGAATGGATAGAAGAATAGCCAGAATGGCAAAGGCTCAGTCAATGATCAGCTACAGGATGATCAAAGACAGTCTCAGGTTACAGGTGAGAACTGTGACAGTTAGAAGACACCTATGTGAAGCTAATTTCTTAGGCTGCTTTCACACTAGCGTCGGTACGGGGCCGTCGCGCTGCGTCGTACCGACGCATACCGTGAAAAAAAATGCCCGACGTGGGCAGCGGAAGCAGTCTTACGACGCTTCCGCTGCCCCATTGCAAGGTCCGGCGAGGAGGGGGCGGAGTTTCGGCCGCGCATGCGTGGTCGAAAATGGCGGACTAGACGCACAATAAAATGTTACATGTAACGTTTTTTGTGCCGGCGGTGCGCCAAAAAACGACGCAACCGTCACACGACGCTTGCGACGTGTGGTACTGCGTCGCAATGCATCGCTAATAAAAGTCTATGGAGAAAAAAACGCATCCTGCGGGTAACTTTGCAGGATGCGTTTTTTCTCCACAACGACACATTGCGACGTGCAGTGCCCGACGCTAGTGTGAAAGTAGCCTTAGCAAGAAGTCCCCGCAAAGTCCCACTGTTAGAAAAAAAAACACATTGTCACTGTAGCGAAATATGTATACGTATACATGTGTGACTAGCAGTAATTTAACATCTGTCCTGAGACTACAGGTCCCACACCATATGTTATCCTGAGATAGCAGTCTACTGTCTCCAATCTCACCAGGGGTACTCGCTAAGAATCAAGAAGGGGAAGCCTTTCACACCTTCTGTCTCTTTTGAAGAGAGATGTAAATTACAGCTTGACACTATCTATCTGTGAGAAACTTACACAGAAAATTTAAGAGGAAATAATATATTAATTGGTGAAGTGTTCACTGTCTAATCACAAACGAGCAATTATAAATATTAACCTGAGTGGCTGGTCCAGAAATTTGACCTCCATGGTGACTCTATAAATTAGGCCTGTATACATAGAATTGTGTTCACAGATTGAGGGGCAGCCAAGCTGATGTATTTCAGTCCATATTTGTCCCCCGCCCCCCCCCTCAGGGAGCAGAAATCAGACTACAAAGTTAGATAATTTCTGTAAGTTTTCTCCCATTTATTTTTATAACTGTTTTGCATATGTGTATGTCTTTTTATTACCATATTTTTATACCCGATTTATTGTAAGCACTGTACCTTTCTATTAA
Source organism: Ranitomeya variabilis (assembly GCF_051348905.1). Classification (NCBI taxonomy): domain Eukaryota; kingdom Metazoa; phylum Chordata; class Amphibia; order Anura; family Dendrobatidae; genus Ranitomeya; species Ranitomeya variabilis. The sequence continues at coordinate 378,079,259 of NC_135235.1, read as the reverse complement.
AGCATAAAACTTTAACAAGCTGAACCTTGCATGTTCTAAAGAATCCATAGCCTTAAACAGTGTGTGAGCCTTATGATTGGCAGACAGTAGTAGTAATATTTCCGGGACTCATCGCCCGTGTGTTCGGTGATTGGTGGCAGAGTGTATGAGCGGGTGTGTGGCCTGAGTCGGTGTGTAATTTATGCTTCCATTACAGCATAGGACAGAGGTTGAATGCTGGACTGAGAGAGGGGAGATAGATTAACCCTTGCAGGGGCAACACCAAGTCGCGTGCTGAGAAGTGGGTACGTGACAGTCACGAAATGCAACGACCCAATGGGGGGGTTGCTCAACGGATGGCACGACACACACAACGGGATGTAAATGGGCATAGGAAGGCCCTACTGATAGGGAAATGAGGGATGGAGAGCTCCTGAGCTCAAACCTAAGCCTGTCCCTGTACTCCCCTAACTCCTTAAGTGGGTCCTCCCCCCTCCCCTCGCCGTAAGGAACCTCGTCCCTCACGGTCACCTAGCACTGCCCTGGCTAGTGCATTGGCCAGCAAGAGCGCTAGCCTCACCACTGCAGGTGGAACAACACAGGGGACAGTGACAAACGCAAGAAAGATGAGGAAAAAACACCAAATGTAGCTTAATAGCCTTCTCTGCTGCAAAGCACCGCACAGCAGAAGAAAGGCGCCCAGATCATGAACTTCACGAAACAAGCTGATACACCACAGCAGCCAAAGAACTCCTTACTCCAGGCTTGGTCAATATAAATTGCTCTATCACCGACAGTCAGCTGATGCATCAGTGACTAGTGATGGACGAATATACTCGTTGCTCGGGTTTTCCCGAGAACGCGTGGGTGGTCTCCGAGTATTTGTGACTGCTCGGAGATTTAGTTTTCCTTGCTGCAGCTGCATGATTTGCGGCTATTAGACAGCTTGATTACATGTGGGGATTCCCGAGCAACCAGGCAACCCCCACATGTACTCAGGCTGGTTAGCAGCTGTAAATCATGCAGCTGAGGCAAGGAAAACTAAATCTCCGAGCAGTCACAAATACTCAGAGACCACCAGAGCGGGCTCGGGAAAACCCGAGCAAAGAGTATATTCTCTCATCACTATCAGTGACTATTTAAAAGATGGTGGGAGTGGTCGCCACCCACAGCAGCTGACCCAGCAACACTGCAGTTTCAGCAATGGAAACTGAAATAAGCCCGTGCTGGTCCTGAAAGGAAAAAAGCTACATTTAAAACATAGTGGAATCAGAGCTGCCACGAATCCAAAAATGGATCGTGACCGTGACACATATGTACTGAAGTGGTTACAATTTACCCAAGAATACATCAACTGGCCTAAAGAGAAATGGAGAAACACTTTGTAGACTGATTAAAGTAAAATTGTTCTTTTTGTGTCCAAGGGCCACAGACAGTTCGTCAGATGACCCCCAAAACTCTGCATTCAAGCTACAGTACACTTTGAAGACAGTGAAGCATGGTGGTGCAAGCATCATGATATGGGCATGTTTCTCTTACTATGGTGCCGGGTCTATTTACCACATACCAGGGATCATGGACCAGTCTGCATATACAGTATATACTCGAGTATAAGCCGACCCGAGTATAAGCAGAGGCCCTTAATTTTGCCACAAAAACTGGGAAACACGGGTATTACATACCTGGTAATGTGTTTTTTCATGAGACATGACGGCACCAGGAGAGAGGGGATCCGCCCTTCAAGGACAGGAAACCTTCAAGATAAAAGGGGGCGGCTCCTCTCTCCACATCAGTTGTTTTACATAGTACGAGAGGAACTCCGCAGGTTAGTGTACACATTAATAATACATCCTATATGGTTCTAATCACTAACACACGGGGAGTGTATAATACTAATAATGCACCCAACTAATGACGTGATCAAAAGGGTGGGAATATAAGGGTGCAATCATGTCTCATGAAAAAACACATTACCAGGTATGTAATACCCGTGTTTTTCCATCATACATGACGGCACCACAAGAGAGTTACAAGCAGTGATCCCTCCATAAAGAGAATACAAATCTCTGTAACTCTCTTCTCCCAAATGTGAGATCAGAGGTAGCAGATAGGTTTAACCTATAATGTTTAAAAATTGTAGACGGAGAGGACCAAGTGGCCACCTTACAGATTTGGTCGATGGTAGCATCTTCTCTCTCCGCCCACGACGTCGCCATGGCCCTCGTGGAGTGGGCTTTTAGACCATGTGGAACAGCCCTGCCTGCACTACTATACGCTAGAATAATGGCCTCTCTCACCCATCTAGCGATAGTTTGTTTTGAGGCTTTAAGGCCCTTTCTCGACCCCTGGAATGAAACAAATAAAACCCTCTGTCTCCTCCAGGATTTTGTCACCTCTAAATACTGTAAGATACATCTCCTTACATCTAGGCAATGGAGTCTCTCCTCTTTCTTGTTGCAAGGATTCTTCATCTTAAGGGTTCCCCATCAAGGACAGGAAATCAACTGATGTGGAGAGTGAGCCTCCCCCTTTTATCTTGAAGGTTTCCTGTCCTTGAAGGGTGGATCCCCTCTCTAGTGGTGCCGTCATGTATGATGGAAAAAACTTATTGACTCTAGTATAGGCCTAGTGTGGGAAATGCCACAGCTACTGGCATATTACAAAAATAAAAGTAAAATTAATTGAGACATCAGTAAGTTAAATGTTTTTGAATATCCATATTGAATCAGCAGCCCCATTTAATGCTCCATACAGTTCATGATGGGCCCCATAAGGTGCTCCATTCAAAAAATATGCCAAATATAATGCTGCACAAAGGTTAATAATGGCCCCATAAGATGCTCCATATTAAAATATGCCCCATATAATGAAGAACAAAGGTTAATGATGGCCCCATTAGATGCTCCATATTAAAATATGCCCCATATAATGCTGCATAAAAGGTTAATGAAAGCCCCAAAAGATGCTCCATAGAATAATATGCCCCATATAATGCTCCATAAATATTGATGGTCCCATAAGATGCTCCATAGAATAATATGCCCCATATAATGCTCCATAAAGGTTGATGGCCCCATAAGATGCTCCATAGAATAATATGCCACATATAATGCTCCATAAAGGTTGATGGCCCCATAAGAATCTCCATAGAATATTATGGCCCATATGCTGCTGTGATTAAAAAAAACAAGAAAACAAAATACTCGCCTCTCAACGCTGGGGGCCAGGTGCCTGTGTCCTGAGCAAGCGGCAACACCAGCACGCTATGGGGGCCAGGTGCCGATGTCACCACTGGCTCAGGCCCCGACACTTGCGATATTCACCTGTCCCCATTCCACCGCCGCGCGCCGATGTGTCTTCCGTCTCTCTGCAGTGACTATTCAGGCAGAGGGCGTGCACTAACACGTCATCCCGCCCCCTCTGACCTGAACGTCAGAGCCATGGCTCATCCTCCTCCGTCACACTCACCCTCCTGGCACAGTCTCTGCACTTCCCTGCTTCTCAGTTGTTGCTGGGCAGCAGCTCCTTCCAGTGCTGAGCGGTCACATGGTACCGCTCATTAAAGTAATGAATATGCGCTCCACGCCTATGGGAGTGGAGTCGCGTGCATATTCATTACTTTAACCCCTTCATGACCCAGCCTATTTTGGCCTTAATGACCTTGCCGTTTTTTGCAATTCTGACCAGTGTCCCTTTATGAGGTAATAACTCCGGAACGCTTCAACGGATCCTAGCGATTCTGAGATTGTTTTTTCGTGACATATTGGGCTTCATGTTAGTGGTAAATTTAGGTCGATAATTTCTGAGTTTATTTGTGAAAAAAACGGAAATTTGGCAAAAATTTTGAAAATTTCGCAATTTTCACATTTTGAATTTTTATTCTGTTAAACCAGAGAGTTATGTGACACAAAATAGTTAATAAATAACATTTCCCACATGTCTACTTTACATCAGCACAATTTTGGAAACAAATTTTTTTTTTGCTAGGAAGTTATAAGGGTTAAAATTTGACCAGTGATTTCTCATTTTTACAACAAAATTTACAAAACCATTTTTTTTAGGGACCACCTCACATTTGAAGTCAGTTTGAGGGTTCTATATGGCTGAAAATACCCAAAAGTGACACCATTCTAAAAACTGCACCCCTCAAGGTGCTCAAAACCACATTCAAGAAGTTTATTAACCCTTCAGGTGTTTCACAGCAGCAGAAGCAACATGGAAGTAAAAAATGAACATTTAACTTTTTAGTCACAAAAATGATCTTTTAGCAACAATTTTTTTATTTTCCCAAGGGTAAAAGGAGAAACTGGACCATGGACGTTGTTCTACAATTTGTCCTGAGTACGCTGATACCTCATATGTGGGGGTAAACCACTGTTTGGGCGCACGGCAGGGCTCGGAAGGGAAGGAGCGCCATTTGACTTTTTGAATGAAAAATTGGCTCCAATCTTTAGCGGACACCATGTCGCATTTGGAGAGCCCCCGTGTGCCTAAACATTGGAGCTCCCCCACAAGTGACCCCATTTTGGAAACTAGACCCCCCCAAGGAACTTATCTAGAAGCATAGTGAGCACTTTCAACCCCCAGGTGCTTCACAAATTGTTCCGTAAAAATGAAAAAGTACTTTTTTTTTCACAAAAAAATTATTTTAGCCTCAATTTTTTCATTTTCACATGGGCAACAGGATAAAATGGATCCTAAAATTTGTTGGACAATTTCTCCTGAGTACACCAATACCTCACATGTGGGGGTAAACCACTGTTTGGGCACATGGTAAGGCTCGGAAGGGAAGGAGCGCCATTTGACTTTTTGAATGAAAAATTATCTCCATCATTAGCGGACACCATGTCGCGTTTGGAAAGCCCCCGTGTGCCTAAACATTGGAGCTCCTCCGCAAGTGACCCAATTTTGGAAACTAGACCCCCCAAGGAACTTATCTAGAGGCATAGTGAGCACTTTAAACCCCCAGGTACTTCACAAATTGATCCGCAAAAATGAAAAAGTACTTTTTTTTCACACAAAATTTCTTTTAGCCTCAATTCTTTCATTTTCACATGGGCAACAGGATAAAATGGATCCTAAAATTTGTTGGGCAATTTCTCCCGAGTACGCCGATACCTCATATGTGGGGGTAAACCACTGTTTGGGTGCACGGCAAGGCTCGGAAGGGGAGGCGTGCCATTTGACTTTTTGAATGGAAAATTAGCTCCAATCGTTAGCGGACACCATGTCGCGTTTGGAGAGCCCCTGTGTGCCTAAACATTGGAGCTCCCCTACAAGTGACCCCATTTTGGAAACTAGACCCCCCAAGGAACTTATCTAGATGCATAGTGAGCACTTATAACCCCCAGGTGCTTCACAGAAGTTTATAACGCAGAGCCGTGAAAATAAAAAATAATTTTTCTTTCCTCAAAAATGATTTTTAGCCCAGAATTTTTTATTTTCCCAAGGGTAATAGGAGAAATTGGACCCCAAATGTTGTTGTCCAGTTTGTCCTGAGTACGATGATACCCCATATGTGGGGGTAAACCACTGTTTGGGCGCACGGCAGGGCTCGGAAGGGAAGGCACGCCATTTGGCTTTTTGAATGGAAAATTAGCTCCAATCATTAGCGGACACCATGTCGCGTTTGGAGAGCCCCTGTGTGCCTAAACATTGGAGCTCCCGCACAAGTGACCCCATTTTGGAAACTAGACCTCCCAAGGAACTAATCTAGATGTGTGGTGAGCACTTTGAACCCCCAAGTGCTTCACAGAAGTTTATAACGCAGAGCCATGAAAATAAAAAATAATTTTTCTTTTCTCAAAAATGATTTTTTAGCCCACAATTTTTTATTTTCCCAAGGGTAACAGGAGAAATTGGACCCCAAAAGTTGTTGTCCAGTTTCTCCTGAGTATGCTGATACCCCATATGTGGGGGTAAACCACTGTATTGGCACACGTCGGGGTTCGGAAGGGAAGTAGTGACGTTTTGAAATGCAGACTTTGATGGAATGCTCTGCGGGTGTCAGGTTGCGTTTGCAGAGCCCCTGATGTGCCTAAACAGTAGGAACTCCCCACAAGTGACTCCACTTTGGAAACTAGACCCCCAAGGGAACTTATCTAGATGTGTGGTGAGCACTTTGAACCCCCAAGTGCTTCACAGAAGTTTATAACGCAGAGCCGTGAAAATAATAAATGTGTTTCCTTTCCTCAAAAATATTTTTTAGCCCAGAATTTTTTATTTTTGCAAGAGTAACAGGAGAAATTGGACCCCAAAAGTTGTTGTCCAGTTTCTCCTGAGTACGCTGATACCCCATATGTGGGGGTAAACCACTGTTTGGGCATATGCCGGGGCTCAGAATGGAAGTAGTGACGTTTTGGAATGCAGACTTTGATGGAATGGTCTGCGGGCATCATGTTACGTGTGCAGAGCCCCTGATATGCCTAAACAGTAGAAACCCCCCACAATTGACCCCATTTTGGAAACTAGACCCCCCAAGGAACTTATCTAGATGTGTGGTGAGCACGTTCAACCCCCAAGTGCTTCACAGAAGTTTACAACGCAGAGCCGTGAAAATAAAAAAATCATTTTTCTTTCCTCAAAAAAGATGTTTTAGCAAGCAATTTTTTATTTTCACAAGGGTAACAGGAGAAATTGGACCCCAATATTTGTTGCCCAGTTTGTTGTGAGTACGCTGATACCCCATATGTGGGGGTAGACCACTGTTTGGGCATATGCCGGGGCTCGGAAGGGAAGTAGTGGCATTTGAAATGCAGACTTTGATGGAATGGTCTGCGGGCGTCACGTTGCATTTTCAGAGCCCCTGATATGCCTAAACAGTAGAAACACCCCACAAGTGACCCCATTTTGGAAACTAGACCCCCCAAGGAACTTATCTAGTTGTGTGGTGAGCACTTTCAACCCCCAAGTGCTTCACAGAAGTTTATAACGCAGAGCCGTGAAAATAAAAAATTGTTCTTTCCTCAAAAATTATGTTTTAGCAAGTAATTTTTTATTTTTGCAAGGGTAACAGGAGAAATTGGACCCCAACAGCTGTTGCCCAGTTTGTCCTGAGTACGCTGGTACCCCAAATGTGGGGGTAAACCACTGTTTAGGCGCACGTTGGGGCTTGGAAGGGAGGGAGCACCATTTGACTTTTTGAACGCAAGATTGGCTGGAATCAATGGTGGCGCCATGTTGCGTTTGGAGACCCCTGATGTGCCTAAACAGTGGAAACCCCTCAATTCTAACTTCAACACTAACCCCAACACACCCCTTATCCTAATCCCAACTGTAGCCATAACCCTTATCACAACCCTATCCCCAACACACCCCTAACCACAACCCTAACCGCAACACACCCGTAACCCTAATTCCAACCCTAACCCTAATCCCAACCCTAACCACAACTGTAACCCCAACACACCCCTAACCCTATCCGTAACCCTAACCACAAGCCTAATCTTAACCCTATTTCCAACCCTAGCCCTATTTCCAACCCTAACTCTAATTCCAACCCTAACCCTAAGGCTATGTGCCCACGTTGCGGATTCGTGTGAGATTTTTCCGCACGATTTTTGAAAAATCTGCAGGTAAAAAGGCACTGCGTTTTACCTGCAGATTTACAGCAGATTTCCAGTGTTTTTTTGTGCGGATTTCACCTGCGGATTCCTATTGAGGAACAGGTGTAAAACGCTGCGGAATCCGCACAAAGAATTGACATGCTGCGGAAAATACAACGCAGCGTTTCTGCACGGAATTTTCCGCACCATGGGCACAGTGGATTTGGTTTTCCATAGGTGTACATGGTACTGTAAACCTGATGGAAAACTGCTACGAATTCGCAGCGGCTAATCCGCTGCGGATCCGCGGCCAATCCGCTGCGTATCCGCGGCCAATCCGCTGCGGATCCGCGGCCAATCCGCTGCGGATCCGCGGCCAATCCGCTGCGGATCCGCAGCCAAATCCGCACTGTGTGCACATGCCATAACCCTAACCCTACCCCTAACCCTACCCGTAACCCTAACCCTACCCTTAACCTTACCCCTAGTTCTAACCCTAGTTCTAACCCTAACCCTAGTGGAAAACGAAAAAAAAAAAAAAAAAATTCTTTATTTTATTATTGTCCCTATGGGGGTGATAAAGGGGGGGGTTTATTTATTTATTTTTTTTATTTTGATCGCTGTGATAGAACCTACCACAGCGATCAAAATGTACCTGTAAGGAATCTGCCGGCTGGCAGATTCGGCGGGTGCACTGAGCATGCGCCCGCCATTTTGGAAGATGGCGGCGCCCAGCGAGGAGACGTACGGACACCGGGAGGATCGGTAAGTATGAAGGGGTGGTGGGGGGGTGGATCGGAGCACGGGGGGGTAATCGGAGCACAGGGGGGGTGAATACCAACAAGGAGGGAGCGGACAGGAGGACGGGGGAGCCGGCAGGCGGACGGAGGGGACCGGACCCCATAACGGAGGACTGGGGGGGCGATCGGTGGGTGTGGGGGGGGTCACTTGAGTATTTCCAGCCATGGCCGATGATATTGCAGCATCGGCCATGGCTGGATTGTAATATTTCACCAGTTTTTTAGGTGAAATATTACAAATCGCTCTGATTGGCAGTTTCACTTTCAACAGCCAATCAGAGCGATCGTAGCCACGGGGGGGGTGAAGCCACCCCCCCTGGGCTGAAGCACCACTCCCCCTGTCTCTGCAGATCGGGTAAAATCGGAGTTAACCCTTTCACCCGATCTGCAGGGACGCGATCATTCCATGACGCATACGCTGCGTCATAGGTCGGATTGGCACAGACTTTCATGACGCAGCGTATGCGTCAAAGGTCGGGAAGGGGTTAATGAGCGGTACCACGTGACCGCCGAACACAGAGCTACCGGCGCCGGACACCATCTGAGAAGCAGGGAAGTGCAGAGACCGCGCCAAGAGGGGGTGAGTATGATGTGACAGCTGCCACTCCTGCCTCTCCCCCTCCTCCGCCGACCCCCTGGGACAATGACTTGAGTATAAGCCGAGAGGGGCACTTTCAGCCTAAAAAAAATGGGCTGAAAATCTCGGCTTATACTGAAGTTATATATGGTATTAAAAATACTTAAAGATGTCATGTCATGTTGCCTTATGCTGAAGAGGTTATGTCCTTGGGTGTTTCAACAAGACAACAACCATAAATAGACCAGTAAATAAAAAAAAATCTTGGTTCCAGTGCAACAAAATTGAGGTTATGGAGCGGCCAGCCCAATCCACGGACCTTAATCGGATAGAACACTTGTGGGGTTACATAAAAAAATGAGGTTTTTGAGTCTCTAAGCCAATAAATACCCAAAAATTGTGGGATGTAGTTAAAGCGCAAAAAAAAAGGGATACTTGTAGCATCGCTGTAATCATACTGACCCGAAAAATTAAACTTATCAATTTTACGAAACGTTCAACGGCATAAAAAAAACACATCAGAACAGGAAGCAATTAAAACGTTTTGACGGAAAATGGCACTAGTAAAAACGTCAACTCGTCCCACAAAAAACATGCCCTAACATGACTAGTAGAAATATGGAGACATTATAGCTCACAAAATATGGCGATGCAAAATCTTGTTTTTGCAAAGAAAAGTGTCTTTTTGTGTGCGATAGCAGCCAAACAGAAAAAAAACTGTATCAATCTCTCATCCCTGTAATCGCACTGACCCAAAGAATAAAGTCATCTAATCACTTATACCGCACCAGCAACAGCGTAAAAAAATAAAATAAAACCAATACTTGGCATGCTGTTAATTTGTTCATTCTGCCTCCCAAAGATCGCAGTAAAGCTCGGCGCACATTTATCCTGCGCTCTGTGGTTACCGTGTAAATCTCTGAAATACGTGATTCAGATACATCCCCCGGTAAAATATTGCCTATAATGAGGCAGATGGAGGCATTGTGGACATCATCTGGCCTGCAGCAGTAGCCGTCCTTTATGCATGCATAAAAAAGCACGGTCCGTCTCGATTTTGTGCATGTCTAAAAATAAGGACACCACTGAACAGAGGCCAGACGGAGTCTAGAGTAACTTTGTTGCCTCATTATAGTGAATGCAACGTGTCCTCTGAAGTACGTCATTCAGAGATTTAGATGGAAACCCAGATGTAAGTGCTCAACATAAAGTGGGGGATAAACGTGATCTCAACCGTTATATAAAAAGGGTCACAATAAAAGATTCAAATCAATCCACTAAAGCAAGCAAGTCCCCACTCAGGCCCATGATTTGTTAACGGAAATATAGGGGGTTTCCACCTTACTGGTAGTAGAAAGGCTGTGGAAAAGCACTATGGCTCCTCGCCCCGCAAAACAAATTCAGCGAATACTGTACTCCAGGAGGCAAATGGCACTCTGTTTCTGAAAGTCACACCGTGTGGCTAAGCAGTATTTCTAAGTTCAGCAGAACTTGTGACAAATTATTTTTTCTTCACTGTCCAATGGTATAAAATTATGTGAAACTTGTGGTGTCAATATGATCACTGCACCCCTAGATTGATTTTTTTCTAGAGGTGTAGTTTGTAAAATGTGATCAATTATGGGGAAAGGGTTCTGCTGTTCTGGCACCTCAGGGGCTCTCCCAGTGGGGGTCATGGCACCAGCAAACCTTAACAGCAACAGCTGCACTAGGATATGGCGCCTCTTCCCTTTTGAGCTTTGCATTGTGCATGAAAAGTAGTTCCAGATTACATGTAGGGTATTGGCCCACTCAGAAGAAATTGCACAACAGAGGTTCTTTTTTTTCTATTAGCCAAAACAACAAAACAAAACCTAAACGTTTAGTAAGAAAAATCACATTTTTACTTCTTCACCCCTCAATGGTATAACATTCTATGAGGCACATGTGGAGTCAACATGCCCACTATAGCCCTAGATTAATTCATTGGGGGATGTGGTTTGTAAAATGGAGTCATTTTTGGGGTAGTGTGAGGCCTCTGCTGTTCTCGCACCTCAGGGGCTCTGCCAATGTGACATGGCACCCTCAAACCAGTGCAGCTAAAAATCTGCACTGTAATATGGTGCTCCTTCCCTTCTGAGCTTTGCACTGTGCCTCAAAAGGCATCTCTCAAAAATTATGCAGATTTAAAGTCGACATGTGGGAAATGCTATTTATTAATAATTTTGTGTGACATCTCTCTGGTTTAAGAGCATAATAATTAAAAGTTTGAAAATTGCAAAATTTTCAAAGCTTTGATCAAATTTCTGATATTTTCACAAATGTTTATTAAGTCATATTGAACAAAATTTTACCACGATCATGAAGTACAATATGTCATGAAAAAACACAATCTCAGAATCACTGGGTGATCCCAGAGTTCCAGAGTAATTACCACATAAAGTGTAAGTGGTCAGAATTGTAAAAATGTGTCTCATGTTATGTGCACACGTTGCAGATTTCCCTCTGGAATTTTCTGTGCGGATTCTGCATCTCTTGGCAGAAAATGCAGGTGCAGATTTGATGCGTTTTTCTTGTGGATTTTGTGCGGTTTTACTGCGGATTTCCTGCGGATTCTGTGAGGATTTAATGTGTTATTTACCCCTGCGCATTTCTATTATGGAATGGGTGCAGAAATGCTGCAGATCTGCACAAAAGAAATGACATGGTCCTTTTTTGAATCTGCTGTGTTTTCCATGCAGATTTTTCCACACCATTAGCACAGCATTTTTTTGCCATTGATTTATATTGTACTGTAAATCACTTGCAGATCTGCAGTGTTTCTGTGTGGAAAAAACACTGCAGTTCTGCAGGAAATCTGCAACGTGTGCACATATCCTTAGTCATGAGGATGAAGGGGTTAAAAAAAAAAAAAAGGGAAGTAAAACTTGATTTTCCTGCAACAGGGCTTTACAGGATTCCATAGATGGCAGACACGAAGGTCACTGTTTGACCTCTGGCTATCGTGGCATCTCCTTTGACACCCAGTGATTGCTTTCCTCTCTGTAAACCATCTAGATGCTGCTGTGGCTACTGAAAATGGCATCTAGCGAGCTAGGGTAAGTTCACACAGGGCGTTTTTGTTGCTTTTTTTTTCTGCAGCAAAACCTGATCTTCTTGGCAGGAAAGAAGCTGCGCCAAAAAGGCAGGTTTCGGTGCGGTTTTTTTCCTCTTTGTCCATGCTAATGTCCTTGGATTTTCAGCAGCCAAAATGAAGCAAATAATGATACCTGCTATTTTGCAGCGTTTTTTCAACACCCATTCAAGTCAATGGGTGAAAAAACGCAGCAAAGACGCTGAAAGAAGTGACATGCTCTATGTCCAAAAAACACAGCAAAGCACAAAATACTGAGCAAACAAAAAACCAATGTGTGTGCATGAGATTTCTGAAATTTCATAGGCTTTGCTGGTATTGTAAAAAGCAGCTGAAAATTAGCATAAAAAAACGCAGCAAAAACGCCCTGTGTGAACTTACCCTTAAGCGTCCATCATCGATGCTAGCACACATCTTGTGCTTCTTTGCCATGTTCAAAGTAACTCATTGTAAGACAATAAATATTACATTAATTGTCCTTTAATGCATTTTGCTGCACGTCGTCTGCAAAAGAAAAACTGCGTGCAAAAATATATGAATGTGAAAAAAATTAGCAAGTACCATGACACCAACACACACAGTACCTACCTCAGCTTCATCGAATGTCAACAGCAAGTCTGAAGTGCCAGACAGAATGCCTCTGGACCCATCGATGAGATAGTCACGAGCTGGGACAGAGTACGGGTCAGCATGGAGCATTTGAGCGGCTTGGACCAGTTTTGCACAAGCATTTTCTACTCTACAAGAAATAAAAAGGAAGTACTTAGAATACAATTCTGATGTCACAAGACCTACATTGCAATGAGCATTAGTAGGCTAGGTTCACACCGGGCGTTTTTGCTGCTTTTTTAATGCTAATTATTTTCAGCTGCTTTTTACAGCACCAGCAAAGCCTATGAGATTTCAGAAATCTCATGCACACACATTGGTTTTTTGTCATCAGGATTTTGTGCTTTGCAGCATTTTTTTGACACAGCATGTCACTTCTTGCAGCGCTTTTCACCCATTAACTTGAATGGATGGTGAAAAAACGCTGCAAATACACGTTGACTTTTTTGCAGTGTATTTGCTGCAGAAAAGTCAAGGAGAGCCGGATGTGACCTCACACTCGGCTCTGCTACCTCTAGATGGCAGGTTGCATGGTGCGTCCATACAGCCTGTCATCCAGCAGAGCGGATCCAAACCCCATTCACCTGAATTTGGGGCCCAACATTACAGTGTTTGACATGCTGTCATATGCATGACAGCGCCGCAAACACCGCTTCTGATCGGCAGGGAAATCAGACAGCGCGAGCGTTCAGCTGTTATCGGAGGAACTTTACAGTGCATTTTCCCACAGCCCAGAGTTCACCACAGTTCAGGCTGTGAGGAACCATAGCTTCAGTGACGTCACTGCTAGTCACTGAAGCTGCTCTCGCAGCATCTCATTCGTTAGTGGTTTTCAGCCAGGAAGGTCGCATCTTAGCACCGTCCAGGTTGAAAACTGTATATCCCCCAGATATGGATTACTGCGTGGGACACGACTGACAGGTATGGTATATTGTTGTTGTTTTTTTATTTTACTTTTATTACAGGAGATCGAGGGCTTCGCAGGAATTAGGTGTGGTCGTAAGTATGGTTTAATTAAGAATAATAAAGGAGTCTGTGTCTTTCTTTCAATTAAAGGACTTTATTCGGGCTGTGTCTTTAGTTACCATGCAAATATAGGATTAGTAATGGAGGCGTCTTATTGACACCTCTCTGTTACTAACCTTGGGGCTTGATGACACCTGAAGGTGACATCAACTTACCCCACTTGCCACCCCTACAGGGAACTTGGGAAGAGCGGGGCTAAGTGCTAGAATTGGTGCATCTGAAACATGCGCCTTTTCAGAGGCAGCTGAGAGCTGACGTTTTTAGCCAGGGGGGAAGGGCCAGTATCCATGGCCCCTTCCTAGGCAATTAATATCAGCCCACGGCTGTCTTCATAAGCTTTGCTGGCTATTAATTATAGGGGGACCCCATCTCATTTTTTTGGGGGTCCCCCATTTTAAAAGCCAATAAAGGCTAAGTATACAGTTGTGAGCTGATATTATTAGACGGGGAAGCTCCATGGGTAATACCCCATTCCCAAGCTATAAATATCTGCCCTCAGTCACTGGCTTACCCTCATCTGGTTTTGAAAATTGCGCGAGAGCCCACACCATTTGTTCCCGAAAAGTAATCTTTAATTAATTAAATACAAGTACAGTAGCATGCACACACACTGTACTAATTGTATTTGTCATCTATATATCTACCTATTCTGTATGTATTTACTGTATGTAATCCATCTCTTCCATCCTGTCGGCTCCTGCTGTGATATTACACTACCGCAGTGCTGAATTACCAGCTTTTCTTCTATCTCTCTAGAGAGACACATATATACAGTACATAGCAAATGTTTGGAAACACCTCATTTAAAGATTTTTCTGTATTTTCATGACTATGAAATTGTACATTCACACTGAAGGCATCAAAACTATGAATTAACACATGTGGAATTATATACTTAAAGTGTGAAACAACTGAAATTATCTATCCATCCATCCATCTATCTATCTATCTATAATTGTCTAAGGGGTACTTCCGTCTTTCTGTTGGCAACTTCCATCACGGAAATCCCACGTCGCGGATTGGTCTCGCCAGCTGCCTGTCATGGCCTCCCCTGCCTCCCCTGCAGTCAGTGCCCGGCGCCCGCATACTCCCCTCCGGTCACCGCTAACACAGGGTTAATGCCAGCGGCAACGGACCGCGTTGTGCCGCGGGTAACGCACTCCGTTATCGCTGCTATTAACCCTGTGTGTCCCCAACTTTTTACTGTTGATGCTGCCTATGCAGCATCATTAGTAAAAAGATGTCATGTTAAAAATAATAAAAAACACCAAAAAACCTGCTATTCTCACCCTCCGTAGTCCGCCGAGGCGCGCGCGGCTCCCGCCATCTTCCGTTCCTACAGATGCATTGTGAAATTACCCAGAAGAGTTAGCGGTCTCGCGAGTCATGTGGGTAATTTCGCAATGCATCCTGGGAACGGAAGATGGCGGCAGCCGAGCGCGCATCTCCAGAGCTTCGCTGGATCCCGGCGGGTGAGTATATACCGTATATACTCGAGTATAAGCCGAGATTTTCAGCCCAAATTTTTGGGCTGAAAGTGCCCCTCTCGGCTTATACTCGAGTCATGATCGGTGGTGGGGTCGGCGGGTGAGCACTGTCATATACTCACCTAGTCCCGGCATTCCTGTCGCTCCCCCTGCCTGTCACACTGTCTTCGGTGCCGCAGCCTCTTCCCCTGAGCAGTCACATGGGACCGCTCATTAGAGAAATGAATAGGCAGCTCCACCTCCCATAGGGGCGGAGCCGCCTATTCATTTCTCTAATGAAGCGGTGCCGGTGACCGCTGATAGAGAAAGAGGCCGCGGCACCGAAGACAGGCAGGGGGAAGGAGCGGGACGCCGGGAGCAGGTAAGTATGACATATTCACCTGTCCTCGCGCCGTCTTCCCGGCGTCTCTCCGCTCTGACTGTTCAGGCAGAGGGCGCGATGACGCATATAGTGTGCGCGCCGCCCTCTGCCTGATCAGTCAGTGCAGGGAGACGCCGGGAAGATGGCGCCGAGGAGCTGCAAGCAAGACAGGTGAGTATGTTTTTTGTTTTTTTTTTATTGCAGCAGCAGCAACAGCTATGGGGCAATAATGGACGGTGCAGAGCACTATATGGCACAGCTATGGGGCAACGGTGCAGAGCACTATATGGCACAGCTATGGGGCAATGGTGCAGAGCACTATATGGCACAGCTATGGGGCAATGGTGCAGAGCACTATATGGCACAGCTATGGGGCAATGGTGCAGAGCACTATATGGCACAGCTATGGGGCAACGGTGCAGAGCACTATATGGCACAGCTATGGGGCAACGGTGCAGAGCACTATATGGCACAGCTATGGGGCAACGGTGCAGAGCATTATATGTATGGCACAGCTATGGGGCAACGGTGCAGAGCACTATATGGCACAGATATGGGGCAACGGTGCAGAGCACTATATGGCACAGCTATGGGGCAATAATGGATGGTGCAGAGCACTATATGGCACAGCTATGGGGCAACGGTGCAGAGCACTATATATATGGCACAGCACTATATGGCACAGCTATGGGGCAACGGTGCAGAGCACTATATGGCACAGCTATGGGGCAACGGTGCAGAGCACTATATGGCACACCTATGGGGCAATGGTGCAGAGCACTATATGGCACAGCTATGGGGCAATGGTGCAGAGCACTATATGGCACAGCTATGGGGCAATAATGGACGGTGCAGAGCACTGTTGTGAATTTGCTTTTTGCTCCCTCTAGTGGTTACTAGTTTTTTGACTCTGGTTTTTCTGTCATCCCTTTTATCCGCACCTGGGTCGTTAGTTAGGGGTGTTGCTATATTAGCTCCCTGGACCTTCAGTTCAATGCCTGGCAACGTAGTTATCAGAGCTAGTCTGCTGTGCTCTTGTCTACTGATCCTGGTTCCAGTTATATCAGCTAAGTCTGCCTTTTGCTTTTTGCTATTTGTTTTGGTTTTGTATTTTTGTCCAGCTTGTTCCAAATCTGTATCCTGACCTTTGCTGGAAGCTCTAGGGGGCTGGTGTTCTCCCCCCGGACCGTTAGACGGTTCGGGGGTTCTTGAATTTCCAGTGTGGATTTTGATAGGGTTTTTGTTGACCATATAAGTTACCTTTCTTTATTCTGCTATCAGTAAGCGGGCCTCTCTGTGCTAAACCTGGTTCATTTCTGTGTTTGTCATTTCCTCTTACCTCACCGTCATTATTTGTGGGGGGCTTCTATCCAGCTTTGGGGTCCCCTTCTCTGGAGGCAAGAAAGGTCTTTTGTTTTCCTCTACTAGGGGTAGCTAGATTCTCCGGCTGGCGCGTGTCATCTAGAATCAACGTAGGAATGATCCCCGGCTACTTCTAGTGTTGGCGTTAGGAGTAGATATATGGTCAACCCAGTTACCACTGCCCTATGAGCTGGATTTTTGTATTCTGCAGACTTCCACGTTCCTCTGAGACCCTCGCCATTGGGGTCATAACAGTTTGCCAGGCCAGTATTAAATGTTTAATGCATTGCAGAAGAGGGATTATAAGAAAGAAGATTCTGAGTTTTTTTTTTCTTCTTCCCCTTTACCTCAGAGTGGCTATGCTTGCTGCAGACATGAATGTCCAGACCTTGATTACAAGTGTGGACCAGCTGGCTACTCGTGTGCAGGGCATACAAGACTATGTTATCAGAAATCCTAGGTCAGAACCTAAAATACCGATTCCTGAACTGTTTTCCGGAGACAGGTTTAAGTTTAGGAATTTCGTGAATAATTGTAAATTGTTTTTGTCCCTGAGACCCTGTTCATCTGGAGATTCTGCTCAGCAAGTAAAAATTGTTATTTCGTTCTTACGGGGCGACCCTCAGGATTGGGCTTTTTCGCTGGCGCCAGGAGATCCGGCATTGGCTGATCTTGATGCGTTTTTTCTGGCGCTCGGTTTACTTTATGAGGAACCCAATCTTGAGATTCAGGCAGAAAAGGCCTTGCTGGCTATGTCTCAGGGGCAGGACGAGGCTGAAGTGTATTGCCAAAAATTTCGGAAATGGTCCGTGCTGACACATTGGAACGAGTGTGCACTGGCCGCTAATTTTAGAAATGGCCTTTCTGAAGCCATTAAGAATGTTATGGTGGGTTTTCCCATTCCCACAGGTCTGAATGATACTATGGCACTGGCTATTCAAATTGACCGGCGGTTGCGGGAGCGCAAAACCGCAAATTCCCTCATGGTGTTGTCTGAACAGACACCTAATTCGGTGCAATGTGATAGAAAAACCGCAAATTCCCTCATGGTGTTGTCTGAACAGACACCTGATTTAATGCAATGTGATAGAATCCTGACTAGAAATGAGCGGAAAATTCATAGACGCCGGAATGGCTTGTGCTACTACTGTGGTGATTCTACACATGTTATCTCAGCATGCTCTAAACGTATAGCTAAGGTTGTTAGTCCTGTCACCGTTGGTAATTTGCAACCTAAATTTATTCTGTCTGTAACTTTGATTTGCTCACTGTCATCTTATCCTGTCATGGCGTTTGTAGATTCAGGTGCTGCCCTGAGTCTCATGGATCTCTCATTTGCTAAGCGCTGTGGTTTTACTCTTGAACCATTAGAAAATCCTATTCCTCTTAGGGGTATTGATGCTACACCATTGGCAGCAAATAAACCGCAGTATTGGACACAGGTTACCATGTGCATGACTCCTGAACACCGCGAGGTGATACGTTTCCTGGTTTTACATAAAATGCATGATTTGGTTGTTTTAGGGCTGCCATGGTTACAGACCCATAATCCAGTCCTGGACTGGAAGGCTATGTCAGTCTCAAGTTGGGGCTGTCGTGGTATTCATGGGGATTCCCTGCCTGTGTCTATTGCTTCTTCTACGCCTTCGGAAGTTCCGGAGTATTTGTCTGATTATCAGGATGTCTTTAGTGAGTCTGAGTCCAGTGCACTGCCTCCTCATAGGGACTGTGACTGTGCTATAGATTTGATCCCAGGCAGTAAATTTCCTAAGGGAAGACTGTTTAATCTGTCGGTACCTGAACATACCGCTATGCGTTCATATATCAAGGAGTCTCTGGAGAAAGGACATATTCGTCCGTCTTCTTCCCCTCTTGGTGCGGGATTCTTTTTTGTGGCAAAAAAGGACGGATCTTTGAGACCTTGTATTGATTATCGGCTTTTAAATAAGATCACTGTCAAATTTCAGTATCCTTTACCGCTGTTGTCTGACTTGTTTGCCCGGATTAAGGGTGCCAAGTGGTTCACCAAGATAGACCTTCGTGGTGCGTACAACCTTGTGCGCATTAAGCAAGGTGATGAATGGAAAACCGCATTCAATACGCCCGAAGGTCATTTTGAGTACTTGGTGATGCCTTTTGGGCTCTCCAATGCGCCTTCAGTTTTTCAGTCCTTTATGCATGACATTTTCCGGAAGTATCTGGATAAATTTTTGATTGTTTATCTGGATGATATTTTGGTTTTTTTCTGATAATTGGGATTCGCATGTGGAGCAGGTCAGGTTGGTCTTTAAAATTTTGCGTGAAAATTCTTTGTTTGTCAAGGGCTCAAAGTGTCTCTTTGGTGTACAGAAGGTTCCCTTTTTGGGGTTCATTTTTTCCCCTTCTGCTGTGGAGATGGACCCAGTCAAGGTCCGAGCTATTCTTGATTGGACTCAGCCCTCGTCAGTTAAGAGTCTTCAGAAGTTCTTGGGCTTCGCTAACTTCTACCGTCGTTTTATCGCTAATTTTTCTAGCATTGTGAAACCTTTGACGGATATGACCAAGAAGGGCTCCGATGTAGCTAACTGGGCTCCTGCTGCCGTGGAGGCTTTCCAGGAGTTGAAACGCCGGTTTACTTCGGCGCCTGTTTTGTGCCAGCCTGACGTCTCACTTCCCTTTCAGGTTGAGGTGGATGCTTCGGAGATTGGGGCAGGGGCCGTTTTGTCGCAGAGAGGCCCTGGTTGCTCTGTTATGAAACCTTGTGCCTTTTTCTCTAGGAAGTTTTCGCCTGCCGAGCGAAATTATGATGTGGGCAATCGGGAGTTGTTGGCCATGAAATGGGCATTTGAGGAGTGGCGTCATTGGCTCGAGGGTGCTAAGCATCGTGTGGTGGTCTTGACTGATCACAAAAATCTGATGTATCTCGAGTCTGCTAAACGCCTTAATCCGAGACAGGCCCGCTGGTCATTGTTTTTCTCCCGCTTTGATTTTGTTGTCTCGTATTTACCAGGTTCAAAGAATGTGAAGGCCGATGCTCTTTCTAGGAGCTTTGTGCCTGATGCTCCTGGAGTCGCTGATCCTGTTGGTATTCTTAAAGATGGAGTTATCTTGTCAGCTATTTCTCCGGATCTGCGACGTGTGTTGCAGAGATTTCAGGCTGATAGGCCTGAGTCTTGTCCACCTGACAGACTGTTTGTCCCGGATAAGTGGACCAGCAGAGTCATTTCCGAGGTTCATTCCTCGGTGTTGGCAGGTCACCCGGGAATTTTTGGCACCAGAGATCTGGTGGCCAGGTCCTTTTGGTGGCCTTCCTTGTCAAGGGATGTGCGGTCATTTGTGCAGTCCTGTGGGACTTGTGCTCGAGCTAAGCCTTGCTGTTCTCGTGCCAGCGGTTTGCTCTTGCCCTTGCCTGTCCCGAAGAGACCTTGGACACATATCTCCATGGATTTCATTTCTGATCTTCCGCTATCTCAGGGCATGTCCGTTATCTGGGTGATATGTGATCGCTTTTCCAAGATGGTCCATTTGGTTCCTATGCCTAAGCTGCCTTCCTCTTCCGATCTGGTTCCTGTGTTTTTTCAGAACGTGGTTCGTTTGCACGGCATCCCTGAGAATATTGTGTCAGACAGAGGATCCCAGTTCGTTTCCAGGTTCTGGCGATCCTTTTGTAGTAGGATGGGCATTGATTTGTCGTTTTCGTCTGCTTTCCATCCTCAGACTAATGGACAGACGGAGCGAACTAATCAGACTTTGGAGGCTTATTTGAGGTGTTTTGTCTCTGCTGATCAGGACGATTGGGTGACATTCTTGCCGTTGGCTGAGTTTGCCCTTAATAATCGGGCTAGTTCCGCCACCTTGGTTTCGCCTTTTTTCTGCAACTCTGGTTTCCATCCTCGTTTTTCTTCGGGTCATGTGGAGCCTTCTGACTGTCCTGGGGTGGATTCTGTGGTGGATAGGTTGCAGCAGATCTGGAATCATGTGGTGGACAACTTGAAGTTGTCACAGGAGAAGGCTCAGCGCTTTGCCAACCGCCGCCGCGGTGTGGGTCCCCGACTACGCGTTGGGGATTTGGTATGGCTTTCTTCCCGCTTTGTTCCTATGAAGGTCTCCTCTCCCAAATTTAAACCTCGTTTTATTGGGCCTTACAAGATATTGGAAATCCTTAATCCTGTATCTTTTCGTCTGGATCTTCCTGTGTCGTTTGCTATTCACAATGTATTTCATAGGTCCTTGTTGCGGCGGTACATTGTGCCTGTAGTTCCTTCTGCTGAGCCTCCTGCTCCGGTGTTGGTTGAGGGCGAGTTGGAGTACGTGGTGGAGAAGATCTTGGATTCTCGCCTCTCCAGGCGGAGGCTTCAGTACCTGGTCAAGTGGAAGGGCTATGGTCAGGAGGATAATTCCTGGGTGGTCGCCTCTGATGTTCATGCGGCCGATTTAGTTCGTGCCTTTCATGCCGCTCATCCTGATCGCCCTGGTGGTCGTGGTGAGGGTTCGGTGACCCCTCACTAAGGGGGGGGTACTGTTGTGAATTTGCTTTTTGCTCCCTCTAGTGGTTACTAGTTTTTTGACTCTGGTTTTTCTGTCATCCCTTTTATCCGCACCTGGGTCGTTAGTTAGGGGTGTTGCTATATTAGCTCCCTGGACCTTCAGTTCAATGCCTGGCAACGTAGTTATCAGAGCTAGTCTGCTGTGCTCTTGTCTACTGATCCTGGTTCCAGTTATATCAGCTAAGTCTGCCTTTTGCTTTTTGCTATTTGTTTTGGTTTTGTATTTTTGTCCAGCTTGTTCCAAATCTGTATCCTGACCTTTGCTGGAAGCTCTAGGGGGCTGGTGTTCTCCCCCCGGACCGTTAGACGGTTCGGGGGTTCTTGAATTTCCAGTGTGGATTTTGATAGGGTTTTTGTTGACCATATAAGTTACCTTTCTTTATTCTGCTATCAGTAAGCGGGCCTCTCTGTGCTAAACCTGGTTCATTTCTGTGTTTGTCATTTCCTCTTACCTCACCGTCATTATTTGTGGGGGGCTTCTATCCAGCTTTGGGGTCCCCTTCTCTGGAGGCAAGAAAGGTCTTTTGTTTTCCTCTACTAGGGGTAGCTAGATTCTCCGGCTGGCGCGTGTCATCTAGAATCAACGTAGGAATGATCCCCGGCTACTTCTAGTGTTGGCGTTAGGAGTAGATATATGGTCAACCCAGTTACCACTGCCCTATGAGCTGGATTTTTGTATTCTGCAGACTTCCACGTTCCTCTGAGACCCTCGCCATTGGGGTCATAACAGAGCACTATATGGCACAGCTATGGGGCAATGGTGCAGAGCACTATATGGCACAGCTATGGGGCAATGGTGCAGAGCACTATATGGCACAGCTATGGGGCAATGGTGCAGAGCACTATATGGCACAGCTATGGGGCAATGGTGCAGAGCACTATATGGCACAGCTATGGGGCAACGGTGCAGAGCACTATATGGCACAGCTATGGGGCAACGGTGCAGAGGATTATATATATGGCACAGCTATGGGGCAACGGTGCAGAGCATTGTATATATGGCACAGCTTTATGTGGAGCATCTATGGGGCCATAATGAACGGTGCAGAGCATTATATGTGGCACAGCTTTATGTGGAGCATCTATGGGGCCATAATGAACGGTATGGAGTATCTATTTTTAATTTTGAAATTCACCGGTAGCTGCTGCATTTTCCACCCTAGGCTTATACTCGAGTCAATAAGTTTTCCCAGTTTTTTGTGGCAAAATTAGGGGGGTCGGCTTAGGCCATGTTCACACGCTGCGGTTTTTACCGCGGAACCGCCGCGATTTTGATGCTGCGGGTCCGCAGCAGTTTCCATAGCGTTTACATTAACATGTAAACCCTATGGAAACCGCAAACCGCAGTGCACATGCTGCGGGAAAAACCGCGCAGAAACGCAGCGGTTTACAACCCGCAGCATGTCACTTCTTTGTGCAGAATCGCTGCGATTCTGCACCCATAGAAATGCATTGAACCGCTTACTTCCCGCATGGGGCTGTGCCCACGTTGCGGGAAGTAAGCGGATAATGTGCGGGTGGTACCCGGGGTGGAGGAGAGGAGACTCTCCTCCAGGCCCTGGGAACCATAAAACAGTGTAAAAAAAAGAATTAAAATAAAAAATGAAGCTATACTCACCTCTCAGCGCTGCCCGCGGCCGTCCGGTCTCAGTTGCTGTGCCGAACAGGACCTGTGGTGACGTCGCGGTCACATGACCGTGATGACGCCGCGGTCACATGACTGTGACGTCACGAAGGTCCTTGTCGGCACAGCCGCTTGCAGCGCCGGGGAGATCGCGACGTCAGAGGGTGAGTATAAGGCCAATTTTTATTATTTTTTACATTACTATTGATGCTGCATATTGCTGCATATGCAGCATCAATAGTACAGCAGTAATCCCGCAGCGGAAACCGCGGAACAAACCGCGATAAATCTGCAGGGATAACCACAGCGGTTTTGCCCTGCAGATTTTCAATTCCGCTGCGGGATTAACCCGCAGAGGAACCCGCAGCGTGTGAACATGGCCTTATACTCGGGTCGGCTTATACTGGAGTATATACGGTAACTATTTTTTATTATAATTATTTTTTTAAACAGGGATATGGTGCCCACACTGCTGCATACTACGTGGGCTGTGTTATATACCGCGTGGCTGCTATATACTACCTGGCCAGTGTTATATACTATGTGGGCTGTATTTTGTACTGCATGGGCTGTGCTATATATTACGTGGCCTGTGTTATATACTACGTCGCCTGTGTTATATACTGCGTGGGCTGTGTTATATAGTACGTGGGCTGTGTTATATACTGTTTGGCCTGTGTTATATACTGTGTGGCCACTGTTATATATTGCGTGGCCTGTATTAACGCATCGGGTATTCTACAATATGTATGTATGTATGTATGTATGTATGTATGTATGTATGTATGTATGTATGTATATATGTATGTATGTATGTATGTATGTATGTATGTATGTATGTATGTATGTATGTATGTATGTATGTATATAGCAGCCACATAGTATATAGCAAAGGCCACGTACTATTTGTCTGCTATATACTACATGGCTCCTATATACTATGTGACCTGTGCTATATACTATGTGGCTGCTATATACATACATACATACATATTCTAGAATACCCGATGTGTTAGAATCGGGCCACCATTTAGTGTCCTATATTCTAGGTTCTTCAAAGTAGCCACCTTTTGCTTTGATGACTGCTTTGCACATTCTTGGCATTCTATTGATGAGCTTCAAGAGGTAGTCACCGGGAATGGTTTTCAATTCACAGATGTGCCCTGTCAGGTTTAATAAGTGGGATTTCTTGCCTTATAAATGGTGTTGGGACCATCAGTTGTGTTGTGCAGAAGTCTGGTGGATACACAGCTGATAGTCCTACTGAATAGCTGTAAGGCTATGTGCACACGTTCAGGATTTCTTGCAGAAATATCCTGAGCAAAACTGGACATTTTCTGCAAGAAATCTGCATGCGTTTTTTGCGCGGTTTTTACCGCGTTTTTACTGGCTTTTTTTGCGGATTTTTCCGGAGGTTCCCAATGCAATAATATAGTGGGAAATCCGCAAAATTAATTAACATGCTGCGTTTTTTACCGCGATGCTTTTTTTCGAGGAAAAAAACGCATCATGTGCACAACAATTGCAGAATGCATTCTAAATGATGGGATGCATAATGTATATGTTTTTTTCGCGTTTTTATAGCAAAAAAAACGTGAAAAATCTGCAACGTGCACACAGCTTTAGATTTTGTATTATGGCTTCATTACTTTAAGACAGTGTGTGTGTGTGTGTGTGTGTGTGTGTGTGTGTGTGTGTGTGTGTGTGTGTGTGTGTGTGTGTGTGTGTGTGTATGTATACACACACACACACACACACATTATATATACATATAATTAAGTGTCTCTTTCTTTTGTGTTCGCTTGTATTTATGTTTAGCTGCCATTTTTTGACCAGGGATCCTCCCTCCTTTGTCAACATAGTGTCTTCCAGCAGCTGGCTCAGAGACACCATATCAAGGTCGAGGACTGAGAAGACCCCTGATCCACATAGTGCAGAATGAACCAGAACTGTCAAGTGTATATACACACACACACACACACACACACATATATGCATATATGAGAGAGAGATATCACACGCACCGTATATGCTCAAGTATAAGCTGAGAATTTCAGCGCATTGTTTTAGGCTGAAATTGCCCCTCTCGGCTTATACTCGAGTCATTCCCAGGGGTTGGCAGGGGAAGGGGAGCGGCAGATGTTTAATCATACTCACCTGTTCCTGGCGCGGTCCCTGCATGTGCCTGGTTCTCCGGGCGCTGGCAGCTTCTTCCTGTATTGAGCGGTCACATAGTACCGCTCATTACAGTAATGAATATGGACCCGACTCCACACCCATAGGGGTGGAGCAGCATATTCATTACTGTAATGAGCGGTACCATGTGACGGCTCAATACAGGAAGAAGCTGTCAGCGCCCGGAGAACCAGGGATGTGCAGGGACCGCGCCAGGAGCAGGTGAGTATAACGAGGGCATTGCGCTATATTAATCTTTCCACGTTCCACCACCGGCGCCGCTGTGTCTTCCGTATCCTCTGCAGTGACGCTCAGGTCCGAGGGCGCGATGACGTGATTAGTGTGCGCGCCACCCTCTGCCTGAACTTCAGTGCAGAGGACGCGGAAGACACAGCGGCACTCAGTGGAACGTGGAAAGGTGACTATAGCAAGTGCCGGGGGCCTGAGAGACGAAAGGAGAGTATGTGATTTTTTTTATTTATTTTTTAGTCGCAGCTACAGCATATGGGGCAATTGTCTGTATGGAGCATCTTATGGGGCCATAATCAGCATTTGTGCAGCATTATATGGGGCAAATGTCTGTATAGAGCATCTTATGGGGCCATAATCAGCATTTGTGGAGCGTTATATGGGGCATATTACTCTATGGAGCATCTTATGGGGCCATAATCAGCATTTGTGCAGCATTATATGGGGCAAATGTCTGTATAGAGCATCTTATGGGGCCGTAATCAGCATTTGTGGAGAATTATATGGAGCAAATGTGTCTATGGAACAGCTTATGGGGCCATAATCAGCATTTGTGGAGCATTATATGGGGCATATTACTCTATGGAGTATCTTATGGGGCCATATTCAGCATTTGTGCAGCACTGTATGGGGCAAATGTCTGTATGGAACATCTTATGGGGTCATAATCAGCATTTGTGCAGCATTGCATGGGGCAAATGTCAGTATGGAGCAACTTATGGGGTCATAATCAACATTTGTGCAGCATTATAAGGGGTATATATGTTAATATGGAGCATCTTATGGGGGCCTATCATGAACTGTATGGAGCATAACATGAGGCTCCTGATTAAATATGGATATTCAAAAACACTTAACCTACTGATGTCTTAATTAATTTTACTTTTATTGGTATCTATTTTTATTTTTGACAGTTACCGGTAGCTGTTGCATTTTCCACCCTAGGCTTATACTCGAGTCATTAAGTTTCCCGTTTTTTGTGGCAAAATTAGGGGTCTCAGCTTATACTCGGGTCAGCTTATACTTGAGTATATATGGTGTATATACAAGTGTATGTATGTATATATATATATATATATATATATATATATATATATATATATATATATATATACACACACACAGTATATATACATACATACATACATGCATACATACACAAACGCGCATACATATACACACACACATATACCAAAAACGCACCAAACGTGTTTTTGACACAGCTTCTTTCCTGCCAAGAAATCAGGTTTTCCTGCAGGAAAAAAAAAGCAACAAAACGCCTAGTGTGAACATACCCTTAAAGCTTAATTTTTATAAATTTATTTATGGATATTTTGGGTTGTCATTATGATTTAAAAAATAAAACACAGTAGTTTGACAATAAATAGCTTCACCTAACCACTAGTTTTGGTGTTATCATTCATATTCTCTGAAAAAAGGCCAGGAAAGCAAAAATTCTGCCGGGGTATGTAAACTTTTAGGCACAACAGTAATTAGTTCAAAGAGGTGCAATTAATACAGGTAATGAGTGCAGAGTATGAGGGCTTCTTAAAGAAAAACTAACAGGTATGTGAGCCAGAATTATTGCTGGTTGGTAGATCAAATACTTATTTCACGAAATAAAATGAAATTTAATTATGTAAAAATCATACAGTGTGATTTTCTGTGTTTTTTTTTTTTTTACAGATTCTCTCTCACAGTTGAAGTGTAAGCAAGACAAAAATTACA
Organism: Ranitomeya variabilis; assembly: GCF_051348905.1. Taxonomy (NCBI): domain Eukaryota; kingdom Metazoa; phylum Chordata; class Amphibia; order Anura; family Dendrobatidae; genus Ranitomeya; species Ranitomeya variabilis. The sequence continues at coordinate 378,052,100 of NC_135235.1, read as the reverse complement.
GATGACCTCTCCTCCATTCTTTGTGAAAGAGAAAACTTGCAAAATCTGCAGTGTATCAAATACTTATTCTGCCTGCTGTTTATAGGACTGGGCAAGGCTAGAGAAGTGGCTAAGGCTACTTTCACACTTCCGTCTTCCAAATCTGCACAGGATCTGTCAAGACGTTGAAATGACGGATACTGTGCAGATTGTGGAAAACGTGTGCACTGGGCCAGTCTTTCTGACGGACCCGTCGAGGATATGTGCACCTGTTGTGTATGCGTCTTCGCAGCAGTTTTCCGCTGCAAAAACGCATACACAACACAAACCAGGTTTTAAAATAAAAAAATAAAAATTGCAGTATTCTCACCTACCGGCCGTTCCTGCGCAGCAATGCTCCCGGCAGCGAGCGTTCCTAGTACTACATTGCGAAATCTCACGAGAAGTAGCGGTCTCGCGGGACCAAGATTTCACAATGTATTACTATGAACACTAGCTGCCGGGAGCATCGCTGTGCGGGAACGCCAATAGGTGAGAATACTGTGATTTTTTATTTATTTTTTATTATTTTTCACATTATATCTTGTTACTATTGATGCTGCATAGGCAGCATCAATAGTAGAAAGAGAAAGAGCGAGCGAGAGAGAATTTCCCTGATGGGAAATTCTTCCACCCATGCACTCTTTGAAAAGACGGGACCCGTCGCTGGATTCCCGCTTTTCACAGACAGCGTCGCTGACCGATTTTCCAACGTGCAGAAAAAACGTTCCTCTGAACGTTTTCTCTGCCGGACGGACCGTTTTTTTATGCAGGATCCAGTGGAAGACGGATGAAACGGACGGCCATCCGTCACAATCCGTCGCTATTACAAGTCTATGGGAAAATGCAGGATCCTGCATTCTCAAAAAAATCGACAGGTTGTGACGGAAGCTGAAAGACGGAAGTGTGAAAGAGGCCTTAGAGAATAAAAAAATGGCCCCTACACAGTATGATGTCCTTGCAGCTGCCCACATATACAGTAGCATACCTCCGCATACTTACCCGCCCCATCCTCCAAGAGAGTCATGAGTAAGGCTTCTTTTACACTTACCGTGTTTTTTTGCGGGCCTTTTTGCAGGCCGTATTGTTGCAATTTTCACGGTCTGCCGCAATAACGGACTGCAAAAAACTTGCAGATCGACGTTTTTGGGGGTTTCAATACTATGGCAAAAGTATTGGAAAAAAAGATGGCGCTCCGCAAAAACCGTAGTCACGATGCACCGCAAAAACAATCTTCCGCCTTACGGCGTACAGCGCTCCTACAAATTTTTACGGCCCGTTTTTGCGGCCTCATAGAAATGCATTGGGGGCCGCAAAAACAGGCCGAAAAAACATGGCAAGTGTAAAACCAGCCTTAGGACGGATGAGGTCCAAAACATGTCAGGTAGATGATATACACGGGCTGTATGTAGATTTTAATATAATTTAAATTAAGTTGGATGCTTTTTATGAAGGGCTCCCTAGATGATGGACTCTGTGGAGGGCATCAGAAAAAATAGTCTCCCCAAATATACAGCATGATGTCTCCCCCACTTTAACAAGCACAGTATGAAATTCCCACACAAGAATTTGACTTATGTGTACTCCTTCCATTCCTGCCAGTTTCTGCTGACCAGTCACATGATGTGATCTTAAAGTCCCTGCAGGAATTTCAGTCTTTAGACAGCATGGTGGAGCAGAAATTGATGTTCCCTGCTCCACCATTATGTTTAAGGCTTCTTTTACACATACCATTTTTTTTGCGGGCCTTTTTTGTGGGCTGTATCGCCGCAATTTTCACGGTTTGCAAAAAACTTGCGGATCACCGTTTTTCGGGTTCCCAATAATATAGCAAAAGTATTGGGGGGGAAAAAAAAAAAACGGCGGTCCGCAGAACCGGAAGCCACGGGACACCGCAAAAACAACCTTCCTTTGTTTTTGCGGCCCCATTGATCTACAATGGGGGCAGTGTCCGTAAGCCTTGAAAAAGATCGAGCAGGCTCAATCATTTTCACAGCTGTAAATACGGCCCTCATGGACATATGTCGCACCATGGAATTATTGCGGCCCGTTTTTGCAGCCCCATAGAAATCTATTGGGGCCACAAAATCACAGCAAGTGTAAAAAAAAGCCTTACTCTGTGTCCTGTGGACATGGTTACAATTAAAGTTGGGACATAACCCCCGAATCTGTGCGCCCGCCGGCATTAAAATACTCACCCAGCTCCCTCGATGCTTCCTCTCATCAGCGCCGCAGCTTGTCCTATATGAGCGGTCACGTGGTGCCGCTCATAACAGTGATGAATATGCGGCCCCACCCCTATGGGAAGTGGGGCCGCATATTCATCACTGTAATGAGCAGCACCACATGACCGCTCATACAGGACAAGCTGCGGCGCTGAGAGGAAGCATCGAGGGAGCTGGGTGAGTATTTTAATGCCAGCGGGCGGGTGCACAGGGGGTGGGAGGCGGCAGGTGACAAAGATCTTTATTTTACACACAAAAATAATGAAAAAACATTTTACATTCCTTCTCTCCAGCGAACGCTGCTGGGGAGAAGAAATGAATGGCGGCTTCAGCACCACACGCTGGGGGGACAGCGCTTACTGTAGCGCTGTCTCCTGCAACATCCGTGTGGTACTCAGTCGGCACACGGACAGCATCCGTGTGTGGTACGTGTTTACACGGACCCATTGACTTTAATGGGTCTGTGTGATCCGTGTGCTCCCATGAACACTGACATGTCTCCGAGTTTTGCACACGGACACACGGTGAAGACACGCTGACATGTGCAGAGACACATTGATTTTAATGTGTCTACGTGAGTCAGTGTCTCCGGTAAGTGAGAAAACTGTCACCACACGTACCGGAGCCACTGACGTGTGAAACAGGCCTAAGGTGGCTCCCTAGGATCTAAATTTAGTTTTAAATGCCCTAACCATTTTCCCCTTTGAGCCCCTCGCATCCATTTCAATAAAGGCCTTCACCCTGAAAACGGTCCTTCTGGTTGCTTTGACTTCAGCTCGACGTACCTGCGAGCTGCAAGCTATTTCAGTAAACCCTCCTTACACTACCTTTCAGGATGACAAAGTGATTATTAAAACAGACCCGGCCTTCCTTCCAAAGGTCAACTCAAAATTCCATAGAGACCAGGAAATAATTTTGCCCTCATTTTGCCCTCAACCAAAATCCCAGGGAGAACAAACCTTTCATTGTCTTGATGTCAGACGCTGCCTGCTTCATTACATAGAAGCCACAAAATCTTGGTGTCAGTCATCAGCCCTTTTTGTCTCCTTCCAGGGGACAAACAGGGGAAAAAAGGCCTCAAAGGCAACTATTGCACAGTGGTTGCGTACGGCTATTTCACTTTCACATTCCTCCTCTGGGCAAGTTTCTCCACAGGGTGTTACGGCTCACTCCACGCATGCTATCGCCACATCCTGGGCAGAAAGGGCAAATGCTTCCGTGGAACAGATTTGTAGAGCGGCATTATGGTCTTCACCTTCCACCTTCTTCCGACATTATAGGCTAGACTTAGGTCTGTCAAACCTTTCTTTTGGAATAAAAGTACTATCTGCTGTTGTCCCACCCTAGGAGTCTTTCTATTTCTTCCTCTCATGTACGGTGCTGTCATGGTGAAGATAAAAAAATAATTACTTACCAGTAATTCAATTTTCCAGAACCATGACAGCACTGCATTAATTCCCGCCCTATCTTGGTGATGGCTGTGCGATTCACAAAAAAAAAAAAATTATATATATATATATATTTTATTTAAGAATATTTGGTTGAGTGTGTACTAACAAGGTGGTAATCTTCCATACTCTGAAACAAACTGAGGAGAGAGGTGCTGCCTCTATCTTTTATCTCTGCTGCAGGTTTCCTGTTCCTGGGGGCGGATGCCATCTCTCACGTACGGTGCTGTCATGGTTCTGGAAAATCAAATTACCGGTAAGTAATTATCTTTTTTTTTTTTTTTTTTTAACTAAGCCGGATACACTTTAGCTCTCGTCCTCTCACAAGACGGTCATATGACAGAGCCGGCAGACAAGAGCTGCAATATGTGAGCAGCTGTCACAGACACCTCTAGATCTATGCCAGGTACTGGGGTTATTTTAGCCAATAATTGGGATGAATCCACAGTGTTCTTTGTAATGGCAATACAGTGCACTTCTCCTATCACAGCTCTGTACTGTCTATAAGGGCTGGGTGTGAGGAGATCTCAGGATTTTATAGTTGTCATTATCTTTATCAGTATATCTTAGGAGTGAAAGTGTGGGAGGAAACCAGAAAACCTGCAGCAAATACAAGGAGAACATACAAACTTACTGCAGATGTTGTCCTTCTGTGGGATTTAAATCCAGGACTCCAGTGCTACAAAGCAACAGTGCTAACCACTAAGCCAACGTGCTGCCCCATGTATAGTACAGTGGTAACCATTGAGTAGTTAAGACATCACTCTTCCCATATTACAGTGAAATAGTCGGTCATCTTCTCTGGAGGAGTCGGCTATTTTGTTCTCCATTATGATGCTGCCTTCTTACGACTGAGCAACGTCATACAGCGGAAAAAGTAAACACCTTTAGATAAGTATCTCTGCTAACACCCCACTGGCTAAAGGAGAAATCATATTAGGCACCCTAATATTTACAAACTAATATCTTAGCAAAGTAATAAAACAGGGTAGGGAAGGGTAGGCAGCCTATCCAGTAAAAAGTGGTGAAAAGCCTCTTTGATCCTTCAGGATGAAGGACTTTGTTCCGAAACACGCGTCGGGCGTCCGCACCACTGACCCCCAATAGACCACCACCAGGTAACATCTAATTTCACTACATATATTATCTCTATCCATGTCTGCACTATCATATATGTTGTCCCTGCACTTCTCGCTTGTTTTTTTGATATTGATTGATTATATTCTATTATGATTTATTGATCTCTTTTCATTCAAGTGAGTTGTTTTTTTTTTTTCTGGGACTTGGTTACTATTGTGGAGCAGCATTATGATTTGTGATGATTAGGTAATATGCAGACTATGTTGGGCACAGCGTTTTATATATTTACAATTATTTGCCGCCTGCCCTAGTAATTCCTTTTTTGGTTACTCCTTTAATATCTTGTAGTGTTTGTGTTGTTATCATTTAGGGGCTCTACCCATACAATAGTTGTCCACTTTGGGTAAAATTTACTCTTCAGGTGTATAGATTTCCCTTACACCATAATACTAATTTGTGGTCCCTGTTTCATTTGTATTAATTGTAGGTTATACATCAGAGTGTTTCTCCTTTTAACGGTTTCTTTTATTTAACTATTTATTTGCGCAGGCACTCTTGCACACTATGTGTGCCAATTTTTTGCCAATTTACTTACAATAAAGGCATGTTAGATCATTTGTACCTGCTTCCCCCTTTTTTATTTCTATTTATGATTTTTTTATTTGTCATTTTCCTTGTGCAATCCATGTCCAGTGTTTTTTTTTTTTTCTTCGTTTTTTTGCAGTTTCAAATGGTTAGCCGTCCAGTTTCAGGACGTATAGACTTATCATTTATGGTAGATGTTGGGATACATACTTTCTTTTTCCGCAAGTTGTTACGTTCATTTGTTTTGTGTGTTCTAGCATTACAGAATGCTGTAGATAAGCCCTGAAAGGCAGTGGCCGTAACTGATATCGGCCAAACCTGGTGACAGGTTTGCTTTAAAGACGCTCTCCCTCACAGTTGAAGTGTACCTACAATAGAAATTACAGACCTCTCCATTCTTTGTAGGAGGGAAAACTTGCAAAATCAGCAGTGAATCAAATACTTATTTTCCCCACTGTAGGACTTGTGTACGATCACAAACAATGTCGTTTAACTGTTCAGAGGTGAAAGTATCAGTGATGTTTCTTCCCAAAAGTGAAATATAAGGCAGGGTAAGCTTGCTGCAGAGATAACGGTAATGTACATAACAGAGCATGACACCAGTACCCAAGCATAGAGCAACTGATGTCAGTGTGATTCCAGGGAAATGAAGAATGGATAGAATAAATAACGGTCACTGAGTTCTGCAGACTCCTAAGGCCATGTTCACACTTTGTGCGGTTTTTGCCGCGGATCCACGGCGATTTTGATGCTGTGGGTCCGCAGCAGTTTCCATTGCGTTTACATTAACATGTACAGTGCCTAAAAGTAGTATTCAACCCCCTGCAGATTTAGAAGGTTTAATAAGATGCAAATAAGTTAGAGCCTTCAAACTTCAAACAAGAGCAGGATTTATTAACAGATGCATAAATCTTACAAACCAAAAAGTTTTGTTGCCCAGTTAAATTTTTATAAATTTTAAACATAAAAGTGTGGGTCAATTATTCTTCAACCCCTAGGTTTAATATTTTGTGGAATAACCTTTGTTTGCAATTACAGCTAATAATCGTCTTTTATAAGACCTGATCAGGCCGGCACAGGTCTCTGGAGTTATCTTGGCCCACTCCTCCATGCAGATCTTCTCCAAGTTATCTAGGTTCTTTGGGTGTCTCATGTGGACTTTAATCTTGAGCTCCTTCCACAAGTTTTCAATTGGGTTAAGGTCAGGAGACTGACTAGGCCACTGCAACACCTTGATTTTTTGCCTCTTGAACCAGGCCTTCGTTTTCTTGGCTGTGTGCTATGGGTCGTTGTCTTGTAGGAAGATGACGACCCATCTTAAGATCCTTGATGGAGGAGCGGAGGTTCTTGGCCAAAATCTCCAGGTAGGCCGTGCTATCCATCTTCCCATGGATGCGGACCAGATGGCCAGGCCCCTTGGCTGAGAAACAGCCCCACAGCATGATGCTGCCACCACCATGCTTGACTGTAGGGATGGTATTCTTGGGGTCGTATGCAGTGTCATCCAGTCTCCAAACGTCACGTGTGTGGTTGGCACCAAAGATCTCGATCTTGGTCTCATCAGACCAGAGAACCTTGAACCAGTCAGTCTCAGAGTCCTCCAAGTGATCCTGATCAAACTGTAGACGAGCCTTGACATGACGCTTTGAAAGTAAAGGTACCTTACGGGCTCGTCTGGAACGGAGACCATTGCGGTGGAGTACGTTACTTATGGTATTGACTGAAACCAATGTCCCCACTGCCATGAGATCTTCCCGGAGCTCCTTCCTTGTTGTCCTTGGGTTAGCCTTGACTCTTCGGACAAGCCTGGCCTCGGCACGGGAGGAAACTTTCAAAGGCTGTCCAGGCCGTGGAAGGCTAACAGTAGTTCCATAAGCCTTCCACTTCCGGATGATGCTCCCAACAGTGGAGACAGGTAGGCCCAACTCTTTGGAAAGGGTTTTGTACCCCTTGCCAGCCTTGTGACTCTCCACGATCTTGTCTCTGATGGCCTTGGAATGCTCCTTTGTCTTTCCCATGTTGACCATGTATGAGTGCTGTTCACAAGTTTGGGGAGGGTCTTAAATAGTCAGAAAAGGCTGGAAAAAGAGATAATTAATCCAAACATGTGAAGCTCATTGTTCTTTGTGCCTGAACTACTTCTTAATACTTTAGGGGAACCAAACAAAATTCTGGTGGGTTGAGGGGTTGAATAATAAATGACCCTCTGAAAAAAACTTTTCCCAATTTAAAAAAAAAATAAACAAAGAAATAACATTATTTTTTGCTGCAGTGCATTTCACACTTCCAGGCTGATCTACAGTCCAAATGTCACAATGCCAAGTTAATTCCAAATGTGTAAACCTGCTAAATCTGCAGGGGGTTGAATACTACTTGTAGGCACTGTAAACACTATGGAAACCGCAGTGCACATGCTGCGGGAAAAACCGCGCAGAAACGCAGCGGTTTACAACCCGTAGCATGTCACTTCTTTGTGCAGAACCGCGGCGATTCTGCACCCATAGAAATGCATTGTTCCGCTTACTTCCCGCATGGGGCTGTGCCCACGATGCGGGAAGTAAGCGGATAATGTGCGGTTGCTACCCAGGGTGGAGGAGAGGAGACTCTCCTCCAGGCCCTGGGAAGCATAAATAGTGTAAAAAAAAAAAAAGAATTAAAATAAAAAATAATGATATACTCACCTCTCAGTGCTGCACGCGGCTGTCCGGTCTCAGTTGCTGTGCGAGCAGGACCTGTGGTGACGTCGCGGTCACATGACCGTGATGACGCCGCAGTCACATGACCGTGACGTCACGAAGGTCCTTCTCGCACAGCATCTTTGGAACCGGACCGCCGGGTGCAGCGCCGAGGAGATCGGGATGTCAGAGGGTGAGTATAACCAATTTTTATTATTTTTAACATTACTATTGATGCTGCATATTGCTGCATATGCAGCATCAATAGTATAGGAGTTATCCCGCAGCGGAAATCGCAAAACAAACCGCGATAAATCTGCAGGGATAACCGCAGCGGTTTTGCCCTGCAGATTTATCAATTCCACTGCGGGAGAACCCGCAGAGCACGCCGCAAAGTGTGCACATAGCCTCATAGGAAAGTGTCTAAGTCTGCAGAATATAGTGTTGGTTTCTAGTTATTATTCTCCTCAAGAAAGTGAAGAGCTCTACACTTACAGGCTGTACGTCACAAAAAACAAGCCAGAGGGGAAAGAAGGCTCACCCAAAATAATAAATTAAGGAGAGGTGATCACTCAATCTGCAGAGTCAGAGTGTGAATAACATTAAGAGTACGACCTATTGTGGGATGTGTGCGCGATAGGGGAGCTGCTTTTAACACCTGTGATTCACATGAGCAGTGCTGTCTGGAGGACTACAAATTCCAGTGTGTCTTAGCAAGGCTGTTGAGCGGAGTAGAGGCGGAATTAAAGTGCAAAGCCAGATAAGGGCATAGTTAAAGAGAACCTGTCAGCTGAATTTGGCGGGACCAGTTTTGGGTCATATGGGCGGGGTTTTCGGGTGTTTGATTCCCCCTTTCCTTACCCGCTGGCTGCATGCTGGCCACAATATTGGATTGAAGTTCATTCTCTGTCCTCCGTAGTACATGCCTGCACAAGGCAATATTGAGTTGCGCAGGCGTGTACTCTGGAGGACAGAGAATGAACTTCAATCCAATATTGCGGCCAGCATGCAGCCAGCGGGTAAGGAAAGGGGGAATCAAACACCCGAAAACCCCGCCCATATGACCCAAAACTGGTCCCGCCAAATTCAGGTGACAGGTTCTCTTTAAACGCAAAATCATAGTTAAACACAATAGCATAGTTTGGTGTTTTCCTTACTAGCTTCCATTGCTTTTTTCAGCTTTCGTCTGTACGGTTTATCCCCATTTAATGTGCTCCATGGACAATGCTACCAGGTGTGCGTCTTGTGAGACGTATGCATGCCTTGAACAGCCGTTTGACGGTGAATATACAGGTCCTTCTCAAAAAATTAGCATATAGTGTTAAATTTCATTATTTACCATAATGTAATGATTACAATTAAACTTTCATATATTATAGATTCATTATCCACCAACTGAAATTTGTCAGCTCTTTTATTGTTTTAATACTGATGATTTTGGCATACAACTCCTGATAACCCAAAAAACCTGTCTCAATAAATTAGCATATCAAGAAAAGGTTCTCTAAATTACCTATTACCCTAATCTTCTGAATCAACTAATTAACTCTAAACACATGCAAAAGATACCTGAGGCTTTTAAAAACTCCCTGCCTGGTTCATTACTCAAAACCCCCATCATGGGTAAGACTAGCGACCTGACAGATGTCAAGAAGGCCATCATTGACACCCTCAAGCAAGAGGGTAAGACCCAGAAAGAAATTTCTCAACAAATAGGCTGTTCCCAGAGTGCTGTATCAAGGCACCTCAATGGTAAGTCTGTTGGAAGGAAACAATGTGGCAGAAAACGCTGTACAACGAGAAGAGGTGACCGGACCCTGAGGAAGATTGTGGAGAAGGACCGATTCCAGACCTTGGGGAACCTGAGGAAGCAGTGGACTGAGTCTGGTGTGGAAACATCCAGAGCCACCGTGCACAGGCGTGTGCAGGAAATGGGCTACAGGTGCCGCATTCCCCAGGTAAAGCCACTTTTGAACCATAAACAGCGGCAGAAGCGCCTGACCTGGGCTACAGAGAAGCAGCACTGGACTGTTGCTAAGTGGTCCCAAGTACTTTTTTCTGATGAAAGCAAATTTTGCATGTCATTCGGAAATCAAGGTGCCAGAGTCTGGAGGAAGACTGGGGAGAAGGAAATGCCAAAATGCCTGAAGTCCAGAGTCAAGTACCCACAGTCAGTGATGGTGTGGGGTGCCATGTCAGCTGCTGGTGTTGGTCCACTGTGTTTTATCAAGGGCAGGGTCAATGCAGCTAGCTATCAGGAGATTTTGGAGCACTTCATGCTTCCATCGGCTGAAATGCTTTATGGAGATGAAGATTTCATTTTTCAGCACGACCTGGCACCTGCTCACAGTGCCAAAACCACTGGTAAATGGTTTACTGACCATGGTATTACTGTGCTCAATTGGCCTGCCAACTCTCCTGACCTGAACCCCATAGAGAATCTGTGGGATATTGTGAAGAGAAAGTTGAGAGACGCAAGACCCAACACTCTGGATGAGCTTAAGGCCGCTATTGAAGCATCCTGGGCCTCCATAACATCTCAGCAGTGTCACAGGCTGATTGCCTCCATGCCACGCCGCATTGAAGCAGTCATTTCTGCCAAAGGATTCCCGACCAAGTATTGAGTGCATAACTGAACATTATTATTTGATGGTTTTTTTGTTTGTTATTAAAAAACACTTTTATTTGATTGGACGGGTGAAATATGCTAATTTATTGAGACAGTTTTTTTGGGTTATCAGGTGTTGTATGCCAAAATCATCAGTATTAAAACAATAAAAGACCTGACAAATTTCAGTTGGTGGATAATGAATCTATAATATATGAAAGTTTAATTGTAATCATTACATTATGGTAAATAATGAAATTTAACACTATATGCTAATTTTTTGAGAAGGACCTGTATCTGCGCTCAATGCCAGCAAGTTACATGTTTAGAAGCCCAGATAATGGATCTAAGTGCGCAGCCTGCAACACTCCGGAGCATTGCAAACCTGGAGAGGTGTTTAGAGCTTACTGAGCTTGCGCTGGCTGGAGCCAGCGTTTTGGAGGAGGGTGGAGGTTGGGAAGATCAGGACAGAGAAGAACTAGCTTGGTAAATGTTACAAGAAGGAGTAGGGGGAAAAGTGCCAGGGAAACCCAGTCCCGATATGGAACAACCTAGTAAATATGCCTGTTTGGCTGATATTAGGAATGCAAGCCCAGGACTGGAATCACTACAGCAGGAAGGAAATTCATGCAGGAAGGAAAGGTTTGAGTTCATGGAGAACTGGGCAGACTTCTCTGTCGGCTACAGGCTCTATGGTAGGGATGGGCTGCACCTCAATGGGGAGGGTGTAGCTGTGCTTGGGGAAAAAATAGTCAGGATGGGGGAGCTTTTAAACTAGGATCTGTGGTGAGAGACGGTAGTTGTGCTAATAAAGGGATACACAGAGAAAGTGAGACAGTAGGGGTCTACAAGTATTTAGGGGGCAGGCTCGGACTGGCCCACAGGGTAACAGGGGAATCCCCCGGTGGGCCTCTGTGTGGATCTGGGCCCCCAACCCCACTGCATGGGCAGTACTTGGCATAATTCACTTGATTCACTCTGTACAGAAAAAAGCAGCATTTCTTCATTCATTAACCACGCTACCCAGTGTATTATTATATAGAGATACAGGTAAATGTGTGAACAAAGGTAGTACATTATTTGCATGCAGGTGAAAAATGGGGCCCACCAAAGTCAATGTTACTGGTGGGCCCTTGTCACCCCAGTCTGACACTGTTAGGGGGACTGGGATATGCAAGAAAAGTAAGGAGCTGAGTAGGAGTAACAAATGAGCTAATAGTATTAAATGTCTGCTGGCAAATGCAAAGAAGTCTTACAAACAAAATGAATGAACTCGATAGACTCTTATGTCGGTCACAGAATAAGATGTGGTGGGCATTAAGGAAACCAGGCTAGATGAAAGCCATAACTGGGTAACGAACTTAGAGGGCTACACTACATTTAGAAAGGACAGGAAAGAAAAAAAAAAAAGGAGGAGGGGTGTGTATTTTCAGAAAATCCAACTTAAAACCTGTGCTCAATGTCGACATTTGGGGGAGCTGCAACAATGTAGAGTCAGGATGGGTAAATGTACATGGGGATGGCAATAATAGAAAGCTACTAATTGGAGCTTGCTACAAGCCTCCTAATATAGAGAAACCTGTGGAGGATGAAATGCTGCAACAAACTAAAAAGGCAGCAAGTAATAAGGTCTTTATTACGGGGGATTTTAAAGGGAACCTGTCACCCCCCCCCCCCCAGGTGTTTTTAACTAAAAGAGCCACCTTGTGCAGCAGTAATGCTGCATTCTGACAAGGTGGCTCTTTTAGTTATTGGTGCTGTAACTGCAGAAATAATCAGTTTTGTAATTTGTCCTAAATACCTTTCTTCAGTCCTGGAGGCAGACCTTTCCCCCCTGCTGCAGACGCCACACAGCCGTCACTCAAGTCTTCTTGGCGCCGGGCGCCGCCTCCTCCCACCGCTGTTTTGAAATGAGCCGGCGCCTGCGCTCTTTTCTCCTGCCTTGGGCAGGCGCAGTGAGCGCTGCCCGTCTGTCCTCATATGCAGCCCAGCTGACTGCGCGGCCGCCCTGCCTGTGAATCCCAGCCCCGCAGTGTCTTCTGATTTATTCACATTGCGGGGCTGGGATTCACAGGCAGGGCGGCCGCACAGGCGCAGTCAGCTAGACTGCATATGAGGACAAAGGCATGACAAAAGAGCGCAGGCGCCGGCTCATTTCAAAATAGAGCTGAGGAGGCGGCGCCCAGCGCCAAGAAGACTTGAGTGACGGCTGTGTGGCGTCTGCAGCAGGGGGGAAAGGTCTGCCTCCAGGACTGAAGAAAGGTATTTAGGACAAATTACAAAACTGATTATTTCTGCAGTTACAGCACCAATAACTAAGAGAGCCACCTTGTCAGAATGCAGCATTACTGCTGCACAAGGTGGCTCTTTTAGTTTCTAACGCCTGGGGGGGATGACAGGTTCCCTTTAACTATCCAGATATTCAATGAGACATAGAATCTTCTGGTTTTGTTAAAAGTTGCAAGTTCTTAACCACAGTTCAGGACAGTCCCCTCTCCCAGCTGGTAGATGAACCAACCAGGGGAGGTAATCTGTTGGATCTGGTCCTGTCAAATAGCCTAGGTACAATTTCAGATCTACAGGTCTGGGAGCATCTGGGATACAGTGATCACAACATGGTAAGTTTCAATGTAATTTTGAATCAAACATTCAAAAGAGGAAATGACAAAACTTGGAACTGTAGGAAAGCTGATTTCAACAAATTAAGTAAAGAGCTTAATAGAGTAGACTGGGGTCATGTCATAGTAACTGGGGATACTGAACATAAATGGGGCATGTTTAAGGAAATACTACTAGAATCCTGTAGGAAATTTATACCCTCTGGTAATAAAATATCAAGGAATAACAAGAAACCATTATGGATAGATAAGACCGTACAAAGTTTAACAAGACAAAAACAAAGGGCATTCAAAATCTTCAAAGCCAAGAATACTGAAATAGCATTTCAGGAGTATAAAGAGCTAAGTAAGAAATGTAAAAAAAAGAAAAGAAATCAAGCAAGTAAAGTTATCTACAGAGAAACAAGATTGACAGCGACATTAAAATAAAATCTCAAAAATTGTATAAATACATCAATACCAAAAAGAAAAAAAAACCAGATGGTATTGGCCCCTTAAAAGACTATAACAACAAGATGATAATAATAGAGGACAAAGAAAGGGCCGAGATATTAAACATGCACTTTTCATCCATGTTAATCAATGTAGAAGTAGGCCTGTGTCTAGGCAAATTTAACATTGACAAATTCTCAGGCCCAGATGGCATTCAGCCACAGATACTGAGGGAACTGAGCTCAGTAATTGACAGACCGCTGTATCTCAAATTCTTAGACTCTCTTCTAACAGGGGTGGTGACACGGGCTTGGAGTATGGCTGATGTGGTACCAATATTTAGGAAGGGCAAGAAGGTGGATCCAGGCAACTACCATCTGGTAAGTCTGACATCAGTAGTGTGCTGTGCAAAGATTTTTAGGGCACCATAGTAGATGACCTACACCAACATGTTGGGTTTCGATGAGGAGGTTATTGAAAATCTGGAGGTTGGTAATGCGGCTCATGTGATTTATCTGGAGTTTGCAAAGGCATTTAATACTGTTCCACATAACAGTCTTATAGTGCAGAAGCAAGTACAGGAGGAAACTATATGCAGATGGGTAAGGAATTGGCTAAATGACAGGCAACAAAGTTGTTGTAAATGGTAAATTCTCTAAATGGGATTTATTCAGCAGTGGGGACCACGGGGGATCTGTGCTATATTCTTTTTAACCACTTTATTATTGACTTTGTGGATGGGATTGAGAGTAAAGTATCAGTCTTCCCTGTCTACACCAAACTATGTAGGATATTAAAATCTGACCTTGACTTTACAATATTGCAAAATGATCTAGATAAGATGTCTGAATGGACAAACACTTTGCAAATCCTATTGCTGCATATACATTATATGAGAGTATACTCGGGACGACAGAACAGGAGAAGGACTTGGGTATTCTGGTTACAAGTAAGACAAGCAGTAGTACTCAATGTCAAGCAGCAGCCACAAAAGCTAAGAAGATTTTAGGATGTATAAAAAGAGCTAAAATCCTGTGATCCAAATGCATTGTTACTCCTCTACAAAATCACATGTAAGGCCAAATCTAGAATATGGGATCCAGTTTTGGGCTCCACATTTTAAAAAGGATATTCACAAGTTGTAGTCAGTTCAAAGGCGGGCAACTAGATTGTCACAAGGGATGGAAGGCCTTTCATATGATGAGAGGGTGGAAAAGTTGGGCTTGTTTAGCTTAGAAAAAAAAAGGTCTCTGGGGAGATCTCATTTATATGTATAATCTGTGTGCCCAGTACAAAGGAGATGCACATCACTTATTCCTTCCAAAGGTCATACTAAGCAAAAAGGGATCATTTATTACGGGTGAAAGAAGGGCGATTCCAACAGTTAAATGGGAAAGGGTTCTTTACAGTTAGACCAGTCAAAAATTGAAATGCCCTACCACAAGAGTCAACAATGGCAGACACTGACAGCCCCCCATTGTCCAGTCAATTATGCAACTGACAGACTATCAACGGAGGAGGGCGCAGTCAGTTTCCACTAATAGGCCGGTTATTGGGAAACCAACAGCATGCATAAGGCATTTACACCTTAGATTCCAACACATGGAGTATATGTACATACCCCCCCAGATACAGTCACTGTGAACTCCACAATACCCTCAGTGTAATCGCTGCCTCTACCAGTCATGTTTTATATAGGCTGACTGGAGGCCTGGTTCTGGTAGCATATACAGCCCCATACAGACACTTGCCCCATTTGCTGTTGCTGCGACAAAAATAAAAAAAAAAAAAAAAAATCACATACTCACATCTCCGTCGCTCAGGCCCCCGGCACTTTCAATATTCACCTGACTTCGTTCCAGCGCCGCTCCATCTTCAGCATCTTCTGCACTGACGTTCAGGCAGAGGGCGTGCACTAACCACGTCATCGCGCCCTCTGACCTGAGCATCACTGCAGAAGACGCTGAAGACGGAGCGGCGCCGAGACGAGGAAAGGTGAATATCACCCAGCGCTCCCCTCCCCGTTATACTCACCTGCTCCTGGCGCAGTGCAGTCCCTGTTTCCCCAGCACCGCAGCTTCTTCCTGTACTGAGCTGTCACCGTTACCGCTCATTACAGTAATGAATATGTGGCACCACCCCTATGGGAAGTGGAGCCGCATATTCATTACTGTAATGAGCGGTACCATGTGACCGCTCAGTACAGGAAGAAGCTGGGGCGCCGGGGAGCCAGGGACGTGCAGGGACCGCGCCAGGAGCAGGTGAGTATTATTAGACAGCCCTCGCTCCCCCTCCCCTGCAGACCCCTGGGTATGACTCGAGTATAAGCCGAGAGGGGGACTTTCAGCCCAAAAAAATGGGCTGAAAATCTCGGCTCATACTCGAGTTTATACGGTAATCAAAAGATTTTACAAAGGAGATAAAAACAATACAAGCAGGGTCATTACATTTCAAGTGATCCAAAGCTGAATATTTTTTTTACCCGATATCTTAGGATATTTTTTTTTTGTGTATTTTGAAGTGCTACTTTAGTGAATTAGAAATACATTTTATTTTTATCTTTATTAGTTAATTTTTAATAGATTTCTTAAGTTTGTGAATTTTAGGTTTATATACCCTATAAGAGACTATGAGTCAAAGTCCAAGACAGATTTATAAAAGACAAAAATTTATTACAGAAAAATAAAAAATATTAGCACACAGTGTATAAAAACGGTCAACACTGATGGCACAAGGTATCAATATGCTACAGATCCACAATAAAATAACAGGGACAGGCAACAAGTGAACCAAAAGATGTATATACAGCAAGACATATGGTATCTACAATGAAAAAACACGTGTATTAAAGTCACAGAGCGGTCAGAGACTATCACAAGGTATTAGTCTCCGAACACCATGTAAGGTAAGCCATACCCTCCTAGTTAGATTTCCCGGACACTATGTATACACAAGAAAAACTGATACATTGAGTATAGATGAAGGTTTTCATGTGGCAGAGTGTCAGTCTCATTCAAAACAATGCAAAGAGAAGGGGTAACATAAGAGATACATGGGAGAAGAGGGATATGTATCTTAAAAGGGACATGGGAAATGTTCAACAAATGGCAGCCCCAATTTTGTGTTTGTCTGACTTTACATTTGTTATCATATCTCGGGCTAGAATTAAGACAAAGATGGGAAAGGCCCCATTTTGTTCAGAATTGCACAGGCTTTAATTTGATAGGTCAATAGACTATGTTGACATTTTGTTGTTTTAGGAGTCAAATTCAAAATTTTGATGGTCAATTTTGGAGAAACTATACGTTTTACATTAAAAAAAACAAACAAACAAACAAACATATGTTACTTGCGTTTGTGGCTATATTTGTTCAGGGATTCAAATTGGGATCTCCCTAGGTTCATATTTCAAAGCGTCATTTTCTAAATGCGGTCTCATTCTAATCATACATATTTAATGTCAACTTAAAAGAATTTATCTTTGGAACACCTTTTTAAATATACAGGTAACTTTTTTTTTTTTGTTTATATTACTTCACTAGACATGTCCAAAAGTACAGTAGTTAAATCATCACGCAATGACTACCACCAGCCAGGACACAATTATTAGGTTGCAGGGCAGTACATTTTGAAAATTCTAGTTGAATTTAAAATAAAAAATAAAAAAATCCATGTGTTTCTTTCAAATTGGCAATAACCAGCCTCATGTTGTCACGATTTCCACTGTGTTGTTACTTTGTGTCGGTGCTGTCAGTCTGTGCTGGGTCTGAGCTGCAATCACGTGTTCATTTTCCTTAATCAAACTTTTATTTTACTTAAGCATGCTAGTTCCTCCCCCCAGTGTCAATCGTACACTTGCTGTTGCCTGTGGAACATTGATCCCTCTGCACCCTGTGCCTGACCCACCCTGACTTGATTCTCTTCCCAGACTCAGACACTTTGCTTGTGACCTGACTTTGCTTGTGCCTGATCCCTTTATCTGTTTTGTCTCTCTGGCTTTCCTGACCTCGGCTTGTGTCTTGGACTTCGTCTCTGACTTCCCTTTGTCATACTGCGCCATTTCCTGGACCTGACCTCGGATTGTCTGACCTCCCTTTACTTACAGTAAGTAGTGTACACAGTAGCTTATCTCCCGGGGGGCAGAGGGGGCCATCGCCCTGGGCCGGGTGCTCGGAGGGGGCCCACCCTGAGCTACGCTACTGTAACTGTATTGGCACATGCAGCGTGCCGATACAGTTACTTTCTGCGGCAGAGCAGTGAGAATCGATCTCCCTGCTCTAGCGCTCGCTATGGGGCCCCTGAGCAGGCCCCATATAGTATAATGCACTCCAGTAGTGGGCCCCCCGCCCGTCACCGCACTGAGGAGGGGAGGAGCGCTGCGTTCTGCTCCTTCTCCCATCATCCCCCTGTCAGCGTCTGGCGTCACCTTATACTTATCCTTATACATCAGGATCTGCCTATAGGGGGGCTGCTTTATACTTCAGGATCTGCCTATAGGGGGGCTGCCTTGTACTTCAGGATCTGCCTATAGAGGGTCTGCTCTATACTTCAGGAGCTGCCTATAGGGGGGCTGCCTTGTACTTCAGGATCTGCCGATAGGGTGGCTGACTTGTACTTCAGGATCTGCCTATAGGGGGGCTGCCTTATACTTAAGGATCTTCCTATATGGGTGCTGCCTTATACTACAGGAACTGCCTATAGGGGGCTGCCTTGTACTATAGGGTCTGCCTATGGGGTGCTGTCTTGTGCTATAGTCTGCCTATGGGTGCTGCCTTGTGCTATAGAGTAGGCCTATGGGGAGTGCATTATACTATATGGAGTCCTATGGGGAGTGCATTATACTATATGGAGGCTTATGGGGAGTGCATTATACTATATCTAGACCTATGGGGAGTGTATTATACTATATTTAGGATGATCTGGTGCATTATACTATATGGAGGCCATCATACAGTGTGGAGATTACAGTGAAGGGCCATCATACAGGGTTGGAGCCATCAAACAGTTTGGGGGCTACTAAGGGGTCAGTATACTGTGTGGATGGTACTATACAGTGAGGGGGCATTATACTGTATAGGGAAGCTGTGCAGGGGGGCAGACTCGAGACATTATTAAATGTTAAGTGGGCACTTGTTATAGGGGATCTCAGGTTACTGTGACTATCAAAGGGGCACACATGGCAATATTACTTTCTAGGGAGCAAAATGTGGGCACTGTTTTCTAGGGCACTTGCACCCGGCATTACTATATTATAAAGGGGTGCTTTAGAATTTAGAAGGCACAGAGAACCGCGCAGCAGGTGCAGTAATAGGGACACATACGTCAGCAGCGGCTCAGTATTGGGACATCAGCAGGATAAGGAGTTTGTGCAGGTTGGGAATAGATGGTGATGGCTGGAATATGAGAAGTGAAATGTGTCTGTTGTATTCTCTGCAGACAAGTCCTGGCTGGAAGAAGCTGTCATGTAGGTCTGTGCCAGATGGAAAAGTGAACGATTCCATCAGAGAACATCAGCGGTAAGACATTATCTGTAACTGTGCAGTGATCTCTTATATGTTCTGCAGGGCTGGTATCTACCACTGACCATATGGTGGTAATATCCATATTGGTCGTTATATAGAGATTATCTTCAGTAACAGTGCGGTCATCTGCTGAGGTTCTCCTCCACTATTAGGGTGCGTCACCGAATTGTAATGAAGGTTACCTGGTTAGGGGCCCACTCAGAAACTTCGCCCCCCCTGAACGTACATATTTACTGTCGTGACACGAGTCACACGTATGGACATGAGTTTTCTTACCGTTCACTTTTATAGACATGCAGTCTTTCCCGTCAGGTATAATTCAACTCACTTTCATCACTATTGTAAAAACCTTTCACTGTATCATCCACTATAGATTTATCTAATGATTTGCCCAATTTAAGATCAGGACAAGTCATGAACCTTTTTGTTTAGATTTTTTAGTTGGAAAATATAGACCCTACACTTTCAGACCACAGACTGAAAGGACCAGAATTAGAGATTTTCAAATTTACACTGTTCATATAGTTATTTTTTTGAAGTATTATCCTTTTGAGATTGCGTGGGTAACATATTAAAAATATTCTTGTGACAGATCAGTTGACAGCCTGTGCAGTTCTGAGTGTTTTTTTACATTTCTCGATCTTTGTTCTGGCATTAATGATTAGAAACCTAAAGGCAAGCATCATTTGTTTCAAAACTCTTAATTAATTAGAAAAAATATATAGAGATTTTGTTCTTTTTTTGTTGTATAGATATAGGAAAATCCTTAAAGAAGATTCTAAGGGGTAACGTTTCTCCTTATGGAGAGTGACATACCATCTGGATTGTCAAGGTAAGGAGGCTTATTCGCCGTGCAATGCTCCTCTGGGAAATTAAATATGCAAATTGCCTCTTCTGAGAAAAAGAGGACTTAACTGGCGCTATAGAGTTAAGTCCTCTTTTTCTCAGAAGAGGCAATTTGCATAAAGAAGATTCTGACATTTTATATTCAAGAAAAAAAAGTCATAACGCTAGCTAAAGCATTTAATTCAGCTTTTACTTGTAACGTTCCCAGCGTTTCAGAAGTTTACATGGGTACTTTTTGGTATAATTGAGTTTACCAAGTCTAACTTGGATGACACGTTTCAGGCAGCCTTCCACAAGCTTCTCAAAAATGGTTGTTGGGATTTTGGCCCATTCCTCCTGACACACTGGTGTAGCAGAGTCAGGTTGTAGGCCTCCTTACTCACACATACTTTTTCAATTCTGCCTATACATTTTCTGTGACACTGATGTCAGGGCTTTGCAAGGGCCCCTCCAGTACCTTCACTTTCTTCTCCTTAAAGGGGTTGTCGTCTACTCTGACAAATTCTTCTCAATCGCTATATTCCTTCCTTATAAATAATATACACCCCTTCGGTGAAGACAGAGTTCCGGCAATGTTGGCGCCAGCTCCACAGTCTCCCTGCAGTCAATCAGAGCCAGCTTCACTATCCCTTTCTTAAGACAAATCACAAAGTAATAGAGAGCAGCCTACGTGACTGCAGCCTTATGAATCCTCACAGTGCATGCTGTCAAGATTCTCCAGTGATGGTGCCAGAAGTGGGCAGGCGCGTGACCGCATGTATGCTATTTTCACATGTGGCGTCAAATGCAGACTAGATATGTGCGGCCTCACTCAATACAAGCGAATTGAGGGAGGCTGCGCACGTCTAGTCGGAATGTGTCAGAAGTGTGCAAATTACATACTTAGGATCGCATGACTGACTTCTCCAGGACTGTGCACACTGTAAGGATTCACAAGTCTGCAGTTC
Source organism: Ranitomeya variabilis (assembly GCF_051348905.1). NCBI lineage: Eukaryota > Metazoa > Chordata > Amphibia > Anura > Dendrobatidae > Ranitomeya > Ranitomeya variabilis. The sequence goes on along the minus strand of NC_135235.1, from coordinate 378,031,096 downwards.
ATAGTGTGACTGTAGTCTTGTACCCCAAGGCCGGACAACCCCTGTAAGCCTTTTTGCCACAACTTCGGAAGTATGCTTGGGGTCACTGGCAATTTAGAGGACCATTGACGCCCAAGCTTTTAAAAGAACATATCACCCCTTTGGAAACCTCAAATCGAAATAAGACCAAATATAAATCTCTCTCAAATATAAATAAGGAAAATTAAAACATTTACTCACTAATTTAGTGTCAAAAACTTTGACTAATAGTGATGAGCGAGTGTACTCGTTGCTCGGGTTTTCCTGAGCACGCTCGGGTGACCTCCGAGTATTTGTTAGTGTTCGGAGATTAAAGAAGTTGTCCACTACTATAAAGTTTTTGTTTTTTTTTCATAAATCTTGCTATTATGTGCCACTGAAAACATCTACTGTGTTTATTTTAACAATATTACCTTTTATCATGCTGTAGCAGCACATCTTCAGTGCTGGATTCAGCTCTCATGGGGTTAATCGACTACTTCCTTATTGTGCCCTAATACTACAAGTTCCATGATGCTTTGCACTGTCCTCTAAGCCCGAACTTAGCACACCCACTCCAAAACACACCCAAACCCCTCCCTCCTCTCCCTCCTCTCTCTTCAGGCTGATGAGGAGAGGTCACATCTTGGTCACAAGCTGTAAAGCAGCACCAAGAACTGCACAACCATGGTGATCAAGCTTTTAGCTTTTTTTCTTTCTCATCTATTTCATAGTATATATAGTTTAGTATACATATGATATACTGTAAAGAGATCCTACTGCGTATATGTCTTAGATATGTAAATTACACAGTACATGTGTGGTTATATGTGTCCATCTACATACGCTTGTGTGCATGTATATATATTATGTGTGTTCTTATTTTACACTATTTGTGCTCATATACAGGAGAGGCCCCAGTTTCAGAAACAATATATGGGCCATTTGCAGAAATAACAGCTCATCCTAAGTCACAATTCCACCTGCTTTCGAGGTAGAAATGGCCCCCATTGCATTTTAGCTGCACAAATATGTGATCACACCTTTTATATACACACCAATATAAACTTCTATGTGTATGTATGGAATAAATTATTTATTCATATACATACACTTTAATATTTTGTTGCAGTGATATATACATACATATAGAACTTTGAAGGGTTTGTCCACTATTCTAACAACCCCCCCTCAGTCTGTATGTTTACTAGATTCCAGTGCCTGCACGTTCCAATAGTGTCGGCGCGGTGTCTCGCAGCGATTGTACCTGTGGTCAATCAGTGGCCGCATCACTCTCACCACCTTCTAAGCAAACTCTTATATCTGTAGGAAGTGAGTGTTGCTGCATTTTTTTTAAGAATTACCAAATGTAAGCCACTTCTTCCTAAGGTGAAGACAGTGAAGCAGCCACTGATTGTCCACAGGGTTCACATAATGACACTGACACAAATTCTCCGTGAGAGAAACTGTGGTGACAACATTGGGAGTATTCAAATCACATCCTTGTATTCACTCTCTGAGTGTAATATGAGTAACCAAAAATCTGCATTCACACTGAGAAATTACAGATTTGTAGACTGTAGTCTACACTGTGCATTTTATAGATTCAAAACAGTTTTAGTATCATATATTAAAGGGATTGTTCAGTACTTGTCCATTACTTTATATTTATGGTCTTTACTTTGGTTATGTCATCACTGGGATTGCGATAACCATATCTTCCACCCTCACCGATGATGCGTTTTTATAGAAAAAAAACTGAAAAAACACCCACCACCATCACGGTGATAAAGGGATCCAAACCCTAACCCTACCCCTAACCTCACCCCTAACCGTTTAATGAACATTTTCTGACAGTCATAGTGCCACGATATTTCAGTGCCACGTATTTCAGTGCCACGTATATAAGTGCCACGTATATAAGTGCCACGTATGTAAGTGCCACGTGCCACGTATGTAAGTGCCACGTATGTAAGTGCCACGTATGTAAGTGCCACGTATGTGCCACGTATTTCAGTGCCACGTATGTAAGTGCCACGTATGTAAGTGCCACGGATTTAAGTGCCACGGATTTAAGTGCCACGGATTTAAGTGCCACGTGCCACGTATGTAAGTGCCACGTATGTAAGTGCCACGTATGTAAGTGCCACGTGACGTATTTCAGTGCCACGGATTTAAGTGCCACCTATTTCAGTGCCACGTATATAAGTGCCACGTATGTAAGTGCCACGTGCCACGTATATAAGTGCCACGTATGTAAGTGCCACGTATGTAAGTGCCACGTATGTGCCACGTATTTCAGTGCCACGTATGTAAGTGCCACGTATGTAAGTGCCACGGATTTAAGTGCCACGTGCCACGTATGTAAGTGCCACGTATGTAAGTGCCACGTATGTAAGTGCCACGTATGTGCCACGTGACGTATTTCAGTGCCACGGATTTAAGTGCCACCTATTTCAGTGCCACGTATATAAGTGCCACGTATGTAAGTGCCACGTGCCACGTATATAAGTGCCACGTATGTAAGTGCCACGTGCCACGTATTTCAGTGCCACGTATTAAAGTGCCATGTATTTCAGTCCCACTCCCGTGTAGCGGTGGGATATGGGGTAATAAGGGGTTAATGTCACCTTGCTATTGTAAGGTGACATTAAGCCGGGTTAATAACGGAGAGGCGTCAATAAGACGCCTATCCATTATTAATCCAATACTAAAAAAGGGTTAATGAAACACACACATTAGGAAAAAAGTATTTTAATATTCTTCATTTAACCATACTTACCATACTCCAGCACCTGCAAAAAAGTAAAATAATAAACCGTATACTACCTGTCCGCCGTAGTCCAATTAATAACGAGTGTCCCACGACGATCTCCCCTATAGAACAGTGACATTGGGTGGTGTCACTGCTCTATAGGACCCTCAGTGACACACTGACAGGAGACAATGGCTCCTGTAGTGCATCACTGAGGTTACTAAAGTTCACTGGTCTCACTTTATGGCAAAAAGCTGCGTGGGAACTTTCTCATACAGCATGCCATAAAGTGAGACTAGGGACTATTTTCTCACAGGGGTGTAGGAATACATTGTGGGGAATACATTGTGGAAGGATACCTTCCTCCCCTCATTGTGTTCCTGGAGCCCCTGGAGAGTGGTTGCATCAGCAGAGGCTCCTGCTCTCCACGGGAGATCGTCGTGGGACACTCGTTTTAATTGGATTTCTGCGGATCAGGGAGTATAGTGTTTGTTTATTATTTTAATATTTTTTACAGATGACAATGGCTTCGGGGATCAAAGTGACAAGTGATGGTGAGTATGTAATCTATGTTATATGTACTGTATGTCTGTTGTATGTACGTACTGTATGTGGCATGTTTCATGTCGCATGTCACATGTTGCATGTCGTCGCATGGTGCATGTCGCATGTTGTCGCATGGTGCATGTTGATGCATGGTGCATGTCGACGCATGGTGCATGTCGATGCATGGTGCATGTCGTCGCATGGTGCGTGTTGCATGTCGTCGCATGGTGCATGTCTCATGTTGACGCATGGTGCATGTTGACGCATGGCGCATGTCGGTGCATGTCGCATGTTGACGCATGTGCATGTCGTCGCATGGTGCATGTCGCCGCATGGTGCATGTTGTTGCATGTCGTCGCATGGTGCATGTTGTCGTATGGTGCATGTCGTCGCATGGCGCATGTCGTCACATGGCGCATGTCGACGCATGGTGCATGTCGACGCATGGTGCATGTCGATGCATGGCGCATGTCGTCGCATGGTGCGTGTTGCATGTCGTCGCATGGTGCATGTCTCATGTTGACGCATGGTGCATGTTGACGCATGGCGCATGTTGACGCATGTGCATGTCGCATGGTGCATGTCGCATGTCGCCGCATGGTGCATGTTGTTGCATGTCGTCGCATGGTGCATGTTGTCGCATGGTGCATGTTGTCGCATGTCGTCACATGGCGCATGTCATCACATGGTGCAGGTCGCCGCATGGTGCATCTCGTCGCATGGTGCATGTCGTCGCATGGCGCATGTCGTTGCATGGTGCATGTCGCATGTCATTGCATGGTGCATGTCGTCGCATGGTCATGTCGCCGCATGTCGCATGGTGCATGTCGTCGCATGGTGCATGTTGTCGCATGGTGCATGTTGTCGCATGGTGCATGTGTCGCATGGTGCATGTCATCGCATGTCGTTGCATGGTGCATGTGTCGCATGGTGCATGTCGCCGCATGGTGCATGTTGTCGCATGGTGCATGTCGTTGCATGGTGCATGTCGTCGCATGGTGTGTATGTATGTATGTATGTACTGTGTTTTTGTTTTGTTTTTTTACATTCAACACATTAGCCGGATGATGGGACTACTACTGTCCCATCATTGGCTAATGTGTCACTCACTGTCACTGTAGCAGGCAGAGCCCGATGGGACTTGTAGTCCCATCGGACGATGCCTGCACACACACGCACAGCGCCGGCACACACACACACACACACAGCGCCGGCACACACACACACGCACAGCGCCGGCACACACACACACGCACAGCGCCGGCACACACACGCACAGCGCCGGCGGGCAGAAGTACCGGCGCCGGCGGTCACAAGCACCGGCACCGGCGGGCACAAGCACCGGCTCCGGCGGGCACATGCACCGGCGCCGGCGGACACAAGCACAGGCAGACCCCCGGCGACCGAAGCACAGCCCAGCCACACATCATGATCCCAGCACTGAGCAGTGAGCACACACAGCCCCGCCCGCCCCCAGCACCGCCCACAGCCCAGTCACTCTTGCTGAGTGACTGCTGACTGTGGGGGCTGGTCACGCCTGCTGCTGACGTCACGTCAATTTTCAGAGCCTGGAAATTGACGTGACGTCGGCGGAAATGAGCGGCGGCTGCAGTCTGGGGGTCATGTGACCCGGACTCAGCAGGAGGAATAGCGCCGCTCACAGGCGAAAACGTCAACAGAAGGTAATGGCACAATTCATTAGGGGCCCCGGGGGGGTACATTGGGAGGTTAATTGAAAGTAGTGGACAACCCCTTTAAGTTTTTAGAACCTCAGCTGAATGATTTACAGCGATTAGCCAACCTGAGTACATGTGGGGGTTGCCTGGTTGCTAGGGAATCCCCACATGTAATCAAGCAGGCTAGTAGCTGTATATCATCCAGCTGCCGCGATGAAAACAATCTCCGAACACTAAAATACTCGGAGGACACCGAGCGTGCTCAGGAAAACCCGAGCAACGAGTACACTCGCTCATCACTACTCTTTAACCTCTTCCCAACATTGGACATACCGGGATAACCCAATTTGGAGGGAGTTCCCATACATAGATGGATGTACCGATACACCTTGGAGATTATGCAGGCACAAGAGCAGAGTCTGCACGATCACTGCTAGGAGCGCAGCTTAACTAATAGCCAAGTTCGTGCTTTAACAGCCAAGGCTAGTGCCAGTATTGCCCAAGGCTGTATAACCATCTAAATGCCGCCATCAAAGCACCATCCACGAGAAAAGGTCCCACTCACCCATCTTAACTGCTAGATCTTAACTTCTTGTGATACTCTGTCACAAGGTCAGAGCTATGAAGATGTAAAAACAACATTCATACCCCGCTTTGAAGGTTGGATACAAAATACTACTCCAGATACTCCTCCAAATAAAGAAGCCCTTAAGCTTCTTTCTTCAACATTAAATGTGTGTATATGTGCATGCACTGTAGTGTGAATGTACTAAACACTCACCTACCACAGTCTTCTCCGGATTCCAGCATTGTTCTTCTTTGCTGCTCAGTGACGTCAATGTACTTCAGACTCTCTGGGTCACTATGCTTTGTGTCCGAGTCTGAAGTCTCTTTTACAACGAAAGTCCATGGAGCCTTGTACTGATGCTCCATAGAATTACATTGTTAGGGTCATTTCCAGGTCCTGCAGAGTGCAGTATGACCTGGAGTTTGCAGAGCGGAGTCACCACTTAGAAGATGAGAAGAACGGAGCTCGACATCGGAGAACGCGGTAGTGAGTAAACGCACAACTAATCCAAGTTACATAGCCATCGTATTAAAATTTGGAGTCGCCATCTTCATCTTTTATTGGCACGTCTTTTGTCAGTGTTCTGCACGCTGTGACCGGCTGGATTATCCAGAAGTCACTTCTCAATGTAAGTCTATGAAAGCCTGAACGATGCTCTCATAGGCTTACATTGAGTGCTTGTGACTGTTACCTCTGACTTCCAGAAGTTGCAGTCACAAGATGGCTGCACGTGACTGGAGTGGCGTCAGGAACAGCTGAAGATGGTGGCGCAAGTATAATAAGAGGGGTATAAAAACTTGATTCCAGCTCACCCAGCTTGATTCTCCTCTTAACAGTTGTTGTAGAGATTTGTGTGCTGCTAGAACTGCTAGATGTGTGGCATTGACCTGGTCTCTAATCTGAGCTGCTGTTAACCTGCGATTTCTGAGGCTGGTGACTCGGATAAACTTATCCTCAGAAGCAGAGGTGACTCTTGGTCTTTCTTTCCTGGGGCGGTCCTCATGTGAGCCAGTTTCTTTGCAGCGCTTGATGGTTTTTGCAACTGCACTTGGGGACACTTTCAAAGTTTTCCCAATTTTTCGGACTGACTGACCTTCATTTCTTAAAGTAATGATGGCCACTTGTTTTTCTTTACTTTGCTGCATTTTTCTTGCCATAATATAAAATCTAACAGTCTATTCAGTAGAACTATCAGCTGTATATCCACCAGACTTCTGCCCAAAACAACTGATGGTCCCAACCCCATTTATAAGGCAAGAAATCCCACTTATTAAACGTGAAAGGGCACACCAGTGAAGTGAAAACCATTTCCGGTGACTACCTCTTGAAGTTCATCAAGAGAATGCAAAGATTGTGCAAAGCAGCCATCAAAGCAAAAGGTGGCTACTTTGAAGAACCTAGAATTTAAGACATATTTTCAGTTGTTTCACACTTTTTTGTTAAGTATATAATTCCACATGTGTTAATTCATAGTTTTTATTACTTCAGTGTGAATTTACATATTCATAGTCATGAAAATACAGAAAAATCTTTAAATGAGAAGGTGTGTCCAAACTTTTGGCCTGTACTGTAAATATCATAAAATAACGCGTCACTCCCTCTTACAGTACTCACTTGATGAAAGCAGGAGGCATGTCTCTTTTCATAATTTGATCTTCAGTTGTCTGGACCGTTTCTTTCCCAACCTGAGGTAAAATGATTACAAGGTTAGGTGGGCAAAAAGTGGAGAATACACTTTACAATCAGTGAACAACATGGAATCATTTTATCATTCACAAAGAAGTAAAATTTCAAATGGATGTCAGGGACTTAAGTAGAAAGTAGATATGAGATCCGATGGGTCGACACCCAACTGAAATCAGCTCTGGCAGTAGCCGGAAATTGGTGATATCCGATACACATCACATAGCTAAGAGCCCGCCCAGCTCTTTATTTCCAAGTCACTTGAATGAGAGGCAAAAAGCAGTAACAGTGACCACGAAGCAATGCCCGAGCAGCTATACTCCGCCTCATACATGGCTTATATCTATCCACTGATGATATCACTGCAGGGGCCAAGTGTCAGGCCTATCTGATCTCATACGGATGACTTATAGACTATCCCGTGAGGGGAAATATTAAAAAAAGCTTTAAAAAAAAAAAAACACAACTTGAAAGACCATACAACAGTTTTTATCAAGCATTTTCTAAATACCAGATATGGTGTAAGGCTACGTTCACATTTGCGTTGTTGGGCGTTGCATCGGCGACGCAACGCACAACGCATGCAAAACGCATGCAAAAACACATTGTTTTGTGACGCATGCGTCCATTTTTGGCTTGATTTTGGACGCAAAAAAAATGCAACATGTAGCGTCCTGTGCGCCCTGACTCTTGCGCCCAAAATTACACATGCGTCACAAAACGCAAGACAACGCATGTCCATGCGCTCCCATGTTAAATGTAGGGGCGCATGACGCAGGCGTCGCTATGCGTCGCTGAACCTGCGCCCGACACAACGCAAATGTGAACGTAGCCTAAGAGACCTGTGGAATATCAACAGTGTATTTCAAAACCTAACAATAGTACAAATAAAGTCTATGCAAAATTATTCATTAACAATTTAGACAAAATATTTAATCCCTTAGTGATTCATTTTAACCCCAGCCCCTAAGCCTGGTTGCACCTTCCTGACCAAGCCAAAATTTTACAATTCTGACCACGGTCACTATGTGGTAATAATTCTGGAATGCTTCATCGGATCCCACTGATTCAGAGACTGTTTTTTCGTCACATATTGTACTTCAGGATAATGGTAACATTTACACTGTGTTCCAAATTATTATGCAAATTGGATTTAAGTGTCAAAGATTTAATTATTTTGTTTTTCAAATAAACTCGTGGATGGTATTGTGTCTCAGGGCTCAATGGATCACTGAAATCAATCTTAAACACATGTGATAATTGATTTTCCAGGTGATTCTAATTAAAGGAAAACTACTTAAAAATGATGTTCCACATTATTAAGCAGGTCACAGTTTTCAAGTAACATGGGAAAGAAAAAGGATCTCTCTGCTGCTGAAAAGCATCACATAGTGCAATGCATTGGTGAAGGGATGAAAACATTCGAAATTTCCCGAAAACTTAAGCGTGATCATTGTACTGTTAAGAGATTTGTGGCTGTATCTGAGCACAAATGTGTTTGTGCTGATAAAGGCATAATGAGGAAGATTTCTGCCAGGCAAGTTCATCGGATTAAAAGAGCAGCTGCTAAAAAGCCATTACAAAGCAGCAAACAGATATTTGAAGCTGCTGGTGCTTCTGGAGTCCCTCGAACCTCAAGGTGTAGGCTCCTTCAAAGGCTTGCTGTGGTGCATAAACCTACTATTCGGCCACCCATAAACAGTGTTCACAAGCAGAAATGGTTGTATTGGGCCCACACATACATGAAGACTAATTTTCAAACAGTCTTGTTTACTGATAAGTGTTGAGCAACCCTGGATGGTAAAGATGGATGGAGTAGTGGATGGCCACCATGTCCCAACAAGGCTGCAACGTCAGCAAGGAGGTGGAGGAGTCATGTTTTGGGCCGGAATCATGGAGAAACAGCTGGTGGGGCCCTTTAAGGTTCCTGAAGGTGTGAAAATTACCTCTGCAAGTATATAGATTTTCTGACTGACAACTTTCCTCCATGGTATAAAAAGCAGAAATGTGCCTTCAGGAGCAAAATCATCTTCATGCATGACAATGCACCATCTCATGCTGCAAAGAATACCTCTGCGTCATTGGCTGCTATGGGCATAAAAGGAGATAAACTCATGGTGTGGCCACCATCTTCCCCTGACCTCAACCCTATAGAGAACCTTTGGAGTATCATAAAGCAAAAGATCTATGAAGGTGGGAGGCAGTTCACATCAAAACAGCAGCTCTGGGAGGCTATTCTGACTTCATGCAAAGAAATACAAGCAAAAACTCTCCAAAAACTCACAAGTTCAATGGATGCAAGAATTGTGAAGGTGACATCAAAGAAGGGGTCCTATGTTAACATGTAACTTGGCCTGTTAGGATGTTTTGGAGTTAAATAGCTTTTTTGTTCAGTGAATGTGACCTCCTAATGCTGCAAATTCCACAAATGAGCATTTTCAGTTCTTTAAAACATATCAAATGTTTAGAAATTCTACTGTGCCTAATAATTTGGAACAGTGCATTTTGAGTTTTTATTCATTTTGGAGATTATACTGTTATCATAGGGAGGTTTCTTCAATAAAATTTGATGTATAATCTAACGGGTGATGACTTTTATTAGACTGACTGTCATTTGCACCGACCATTTAGGAAAATCCAATAAAAATGTAATTTGCATAATAATTTGGAACATAGTGTATTCAATAAGACTTGCATTTGAGAAAACAAAAACAAATTTGACGAAAAATGTTGCAATTTCCAAACTTAATTTTTATGCCCTTAAAATCAGAGAATTACGTCACAATATATTTAATAAATAATATTTCCTACACATCTACTTTACATCAACACAATTTTTGAAACAATGTTTTGTTAGGAAGTTATAAAAAGTTGACCAACGATTTTTCAATTTTTAACAGAATTTACAAAACTTTTTTTTTTTTTAACGGACAACATTACATTTGAGGTACCAATATTGCAGAAAATACCCAAAAGTTACACCATTCTAAAAACTGCACCCTCCAAGTGCTCAAAACCACATTCAAGAAGTTTATTAACACTTCAGGTGTGTCATAGGAATTTTTGGAATGTGCAAAGAAAGAAAATCAACATTTACTTTTTTCACAAAATTTTTACTTCAGACCAGTATTGTTTTATGTTCACAAGGGTAACAGGAAAAAATAGACCCCAAAATGTTTTCTACAATTTTTCCTGAGTATACCCATACCCCATATGTGGGGAAAAAAACACTGTTGGGGGCATGGCAGGGCTTGGAAGAGTAGGAGCACCATTTGACGTTTTGAACGCAACATTTTCTGGAATAATTAGCGGATGTCCTGTCGCATTTGGAAAGCTCCAAATGTGCCTAAACAGTGAAACCACCCCCCACCCCCACCCCCAAGTGACACTATTGTGGAAACTAGAACCCTCAGAGAACTTATCTAGATGTATACTGAGCACTTTGAACCCCCAGGTGCTTCACAGAAGTTTATTACCATGCCTTGTGCATGCTCTGGATACAATGTCCAAATCTGTGTGGAAGTCTTGTCCAGTGGCAGTATAAAAGATTCAACCCCCACCATGTAGCATGAGACTCACCAACGTCCTTAAATAGGTTTGAATGATTCACACATGTCACAACTAGGGTTGAGCGAAACGGGTCGTTCATTTTCAAAAGTCGCCGACTTTTGGCAAAGTCGGAGTCTCATGAAACCGAGCCGATCCCAGCGTTGCATCGGCCATGCGGTACGCGACTTTCGCGCCAAAGTCGCGTTTCAATGACGCGAAAAGCGCCATTTCTCAGCCAATGAAGGTGAACGCAGAGTGTGGGCAGCGTGATGACATAGGTCCTGGTCCCCACCATCTTAGAGAAGGGCATTGCAGTGATTGGCTTGCTGTCTGCGGCGTCACAGGGGCTATAAAGGGGCGTTCCCGCCGACCGCCATCTCACTGCTGCTGATCTGAGCTTAGGGAGAGGTTGCTGCCGCTTCATTAGAAGCAGGGAGAGCGTTAGGCAGGGTCCATTAACCACCAAACCGCTTGTGCTGTAGCGATTTCCACTGTCCAACACCACCTTCGGTGTGCAGGGACAGTGGAAGCTACATTTTTATTTTTTTTTCTCTCAGCGCTGTAGCTCATTGGGCTGCCCTAGAAGGCTCCCTGATAGCTGTATTGCTGTGTGTACGCCACTGTGCAAACCAACTGCTTTTTTCAAAGCACATATCCTCTTGTTCCTTCCTTTCTGCACAGCTATCTTTTTTGTTTGTCCACACTTTTTATTTAATTTGTGTATCAGTCCACTCCTTATTGCTGCCTGCCATACCTGGCTGAGATTACTGCAGGGAGATAGTAATTGTAGGACAGTCCCTGTTTTTTTTTTTGTTTTTTTTTTGTGGGAGATTAAGATTGGCATTTCTGCTAGAGTGCCATCCCTGTGTGTGCCATCTCTCACTCAGTGGGCCATAGAAAGCCTATTAATTTTTTTGCTTGATTTGGGTTCTAAAATCTACCTTAAAAAAAACACTACATCAATCAGTGGGAGAAAAATATTGGCCTCAGTCAGGGCTTGTGTGCCACTCCTGACTCCTGTGTGTGCCATCTCTCACTCAGTGGGCCATAGAAAGCCTATTTATTTTTTATTATTTGGTTTCTAAAGTCTCCCTGAAAAAGAAAAAAAAAATAAAACAGTGGGAGATTAATATTGCCCTTTCTGCTTGTGTGCCACTCCTGACTCCTGTGTGTGCCATCTCTCACTCAGTGGGCCATAGAAAGCCTATTTATTTTTTATTATTTGGTTTCTAAAGTCTCCCTGAAAAAGAAAAAAAAAAATAAAACAGTGGGAGATTAATATTTCCCTTTCTGCTTGTGTGCCACTCCTGACTCCTGTGTGTGCCATCTCTCACTCAGTGGGCCATAGAAAACCTATTCATTTTTTTGCTTAATTTGGGTTCTAAAATCTACCTTAAAAAAAATCACTACATCAATCAGTGGGAGATTAATATTGGCCTCAGTCAGGGCTTGTGTGCCACTCCTGACTCCTGTGTGTGCCATCTCTCACTCAGTGGGCCATAGAAAGCCTATTAATTTTTTTGCTTGATTTGGGTTCTAAAATCTACCTTAAAAAAATCACTACATCAATCAGTGGGAGATTAATATTGGCCTCAGTCAGGGCTTGTGTGCCACTCCTGACTCCTGTGTGTGCCATCTCTCACTCAGTGGGCCATAGAAAGCCTATTTATTTTTTTGCTTGATTTGGGTTCTAAAATCTACCTTAAAAAAAAACACTACATCAATCAGTGGGAGATTAATATTGGCCTCAGTCAGGGCTTGTGTGCCACTCCTGACTCCTGTGTGTGCCATCTCTCACTCAGTGGGCCATAGAAAGCCTATTTATTTTTTTGCTTGATTTGGGTTCTAAAATCTACCTTAAAAAAAAACACTACATCAATCAGTGGGAGAAAAATATTGGCCTCAGTCAGGGCTTGTGTGCCACTCCTGATTCCTGTGTGTGCCATCTCTCACTCAGTGGGCCATAGAAAGCCTATTTATTTTTTATTATTTGGTTTCTAAAGTCTCCCTGAAAAAGAAAAAAAAATAAAACAGTGGGAGATTAATATTGCCCTTTCTGCTTGTGTGCCACTCCTGACTCCTGTGTGTGCCATCTCTCACTCAGTGGGCCATAGAAAGCCTATTTATTTTTTATTATTTGGTTTCTAAAGTCTCCCTGAAAAAGAAAAAAAAATAAAACAGTGGGAGATTAATATTGCCCTTTCTGCTTGTGTGCCACTCCTGACTCCTGTGTGTGCCATCTCTCACTCAGTGGGCCATAGAAAGCCTATTAATTTTTTTGCTTGATTTGGGTTCTAAAATCTACCTTAAAAAAAAACACTACATCAATCAGTGGGAGAAAAATATTGGCCTCAGTCAGGGCTTGTGTGCCACTCCTGACTCCTGTGTGTGCCATCTCTCACTCAGTGGGCCATAGAAAGCCTATTTATTTTTTTGCTTGATTTGGGTTCTAAAATCTACCTGAAAAAAAATCACTACATCAATCAGTGGGAGATAAATATTGGCCTCAGTCAGGGCTTGTGTGCCACTCCTGACTCCTGTGTGTGCCATCTCTCACTCAGTGGGCCATAGAAAGCCTATTTATTTTTTATTATTTGGTTTCTAAAGTCTCCCTGAAAAAGAAAAAAAAATAAAACAGTGGGAGATTAATATTGACATTTGTGCTTGAGTGACAGTCCTGCGTGTGTGGCATCTATGTGATTTGGTGCCACAGAAAACAGAGTCTGTAACATTGTGCCTGATTTTCCTTGTGGTCTCACCAACCTGTTAAGGGATATTGAAATCATACTGAAGTTATAGCTCACCGTGTAAGTTGTTTGACAGCAACAAATAAAGTTACTTTGGTTAAGTTTTTAAAACAAAGAGGAAGTCTGGTGCAAGAGGTCGTCGTGGCCGTGGGCGTTCATTGTCAGCTGGTAATGATGGTAGTGGTAGTGGAGCATCAGGTGGTCGTGGGGATAAAAATATTCCACCTAAGTCTAGAGCTGTGGAGCCAGTTTCGTCATCTGGCTACACAAGGCCTCGAACGCTCTCTTTTCTGGGAGTAGGAAAACCGCTTTTAAAGGCGGAGCAGCAACAGCAAGTTTTGGCTTACATTGCAGACTCAGCCTCTAGCTCTTTTGCCTCCTCTTCTGAAACTGGTAAATGTAAAAGCAGCGCGTCGCTTGTGGATGTTCACGGTCAGGGACAAGTCGCTTCCTTGTCCTCTTCAGCAAAAACTACAACAAGAGAGAAGGATGCAGCAGGCGACACAACGGGTTACTCCATGGAGCTCTTTACACATACCGTCCCTGGCTTAGAAAGTGAAACACTTAACAGGCCATGCCCATTACAAGTAGATTCTGACATGGAGTGCACTGATGCACAGCCACAGCCAGAGTACTATGCTGCTCCTTTGACTCAGACCACCACATTGCCCTCTCAGGGTACTGATCCACAATCAGACCCTGATGAGACTATGTTGCCCCGCCACGAACGCTATACCACCGAGCGACACAGTGACACAGACGAAGTTGCACACGAGCTCGAAGAGGAGGTAATAGATGACCCAGTTGTTGACCCCGATTGGCAGCCATTGGGGAAACCGGGTGCAGGCGGCAGTAGTTCAGAAGCGGAGGTGGAGGAGGGGCCGCAGCAGGCATCAACATCGCAACAGGTTCCATCTGCCGGGCCCGTATCTGGCCCAAAACGCGTGTCAAAGCCAAAACCTGTTGGAGGACAGCGTGGCCATCCGGTTAAAGCTCAGTCTGCAATCCCTGAAAAGGGATCCGATGCTAGGAAGAGTGCAGTCTGGCATTTTTTTAAACAACATCCAATTGATCAGCGCAAAGTGATCTGTCAAAAATGTTCAACTAGCTTAAGCAGAGGTCAGAATCTGAAAAGTCTCAATACTAGTTGCATGCATAGACACTTAACCACCATGCATTTTCAAGCCTGGACTAACTACCAAACGTCCCTTAAAGTTGTTGCACCCTCGGCCAATGAAGCTAGTCAGCAACGCAACATCCCTTCCGTCACTGTAAGGCCACCATTTTCCGCACCACCGGCAGTATCTGTGCAGGTTTCTTTGCCAGCCAAAAGCAGTCAGGGTCAGGGAATCACCAGTTTTGTAGGAGGAAATATTGCATCTAGGGCACCGGCGGAAACAATACCGTCTCCAACCGTCTCTCAGTCTGCCATGTCCACCGGCACACCCGAAAGTTCCACGATCTCTATCTCTCCAGTCCAGCTCACCCTACATGAGACTCTGGTTAGAAAAAGGAAGTACTTATCCTCGCATCCGCGTACACAGGGTTTTAACGCCCACATAGCTAGACTAATCTCGTTAGAGATGATGCCCTACCGGTTAGTTGAAAGCGAAGCTTTCAAAGCCCTGATGGAGTACGCTGAACCACGATACGAGCTACCCAGTTGACACTTTTTCCAGAAAAGCCATCCCAGCCCTGCACCAGCATGTTAAACAGCACATCGTCCATGCACTCAGGCAATCTGTGAGTACAAAGGTGCACCTGACTACAGATGCATGGACCAGTAGGCATGGCCAGGGACGTTATGTGTCCATCACGGCACACTGGGTGAATGTGGTGGATGCAGGGTCCACAGGGGACATCAATTTCGGGACAGTTGTGCCTAGCCCACGGTCTAGGAAACAGTTGGCTGTAGGCGTTCGCACTCCCTCCTCCTCCTCCTCGTCCTCCTGCAGAAGCTACAGCTCTTCCACAGACCGCAGTCGGCCAACCACTCCATCGGCAGATGACACTGTTGCACACCAGTTGTCCCATTATGGGCCAGCTACTGGCAAGCGTCAGCAGGCTGTATTGGCTATGAAGTGTTTGGGCGACAACAGACACACCGCGGAAGTTCTGTCCGAGTTCTTGCAACAAGAAACGCAGTCGTGGCTGGGCACAGTAGATCTTGAGGCAGGCAAGGTAGTGAGTGATAACGGAAGGAATTTCATGGCTGCCATCTCCCTTTCCCAACTGAAACACATTCCTTGCCTTGCTCACACCTTAAACCTGGTGGTGCAGTGCTTATTGAAAACTTATCCTGGGTTCTCCGACCTGCTCCTCAAAGTGCGTGGACTTTGCTCACATATCCGACGTTCGCCTGTACACTCCAGCCGTATGCAGACCTATCAGCGGTCTTTGAACCTTCCCCAGCATCGCCTAATCATAGACGTTGCAACAAGGTGGAACTCAACACTGCACATGCTTCAGAGACTGTGCCAACAGAGGCGGGCTGTTATGTTTTTGTGGGAGGATACACATACACGGGCAGGCAGTAGGATGGCAGACATGGAGTTGTCAGGTGTGCAGTGGTCGAAGATACAAGACATGTGTCAAGTCCTTCAGTGTTTTGAGGAATGCACACGGCTGGTTAGTGCAGACAACGCCATAATAGGCATGAGCATCCCCCTAATGCGTCTGCTGATGCAAAGTTTGACGCACATAAAGGATCAGGCGTCTGCACCAGAGGAAGAGGAAAGCCTTGATGACAGTCAGCCATTGTCTGGTCAGGGCAGTGTACAGGACGAGGTAGCGGGCGAAGAGGAGGTGGAGGATGAGGAGGATGATGGGGATGACTATATTTTTAATGCGGAAGCTTTCCCGGGGGCACTGGAAATTGGTTGCGTGGCAAGGCCGGGTTCTGGTTTTTTGAGGGACACAAGTGACGTAGATTTGCCTGAAACTGCCCCTCAACCAATCACAACCGGAGATTTGACAACTGGAACTTTGGCCCACATGGCGGATTATGCCTTACGTATCCTAAAAAGGGACACACGCATAACGAAAATGATGAACGATGACGATTACTGGTTGGCCTGCCTCCTTGATCCACGCTATAAAGGCAAATTGCAAAATATTATGCCACATGAGAACTTGGAACTAATATTAGCAACCAAACAATCAACTCTTGTTGACCGTTTGCTTCAGGCATTCCCAGCACACAGCGCACGTGATCGTTCTCACACGAGCTCCAGGGGGCAGCAGACTAGGAGTGTTAGGGGTGCACACATCAGAAGTGGCGTTGGACAGAGGGGTTTTCTGACCAGGTTGTGGAGTGATTTTGCTATGACCGCAGACAGGACAGGTACTGCTGCATCAATTGAAAGTGACAGGAGACAACATTTGTCCAGTATGGTTACTAACTATTTTTCATCCCTTATCGATGTTATAACGCAACCGTCATTCCCATTTGATTACTGGGCATCAAAATTAGACACCTGGCCAGAATTGGCAGAATATGCATTGCAGGAGCTTGCTTGCCCGGCAGCAAGTGTCCTATCAGAAAGAGTATTCAGTGCTGCAGGTTCAATATTAACCGAAAAAAGGACTCGTCTGGCTACCCAAAATGTTGACGATCTAACATTCATTAAAATGAACCACAACTGGATTTCTAAATCTTTTGCCCCACCTTGCCCGGCCGACACCTAGCTTTCCTATGAAAAGCTCTTGCCTGTGGACTACTGTGAATTACTTTTCTAATGTCTAATTTTCTGCAGCTGATTGTCCAGCATACGACATGTTTACACCTCCCTAAATGGCCAAACTCCCCACACGGGGCCGTGGTATCGCGACTTGGCGCAAGCACCCGTGAGACTGCTGTTTGTCTGAAGAGGTGGGTGTGCTCGCTTTTGGTCGACGGCATTGCTACTGGGTCCCTCATAGTACAATAAAGTGTCTCTGGCGGTGGTGGTGCGCACCCAACGTCAGACACACTGTTGTAACATGAGGGGCCCTGGGCCTGTACCGCCGACCACAAGAGAGTTCACCCACCCCCAGGTCAAACATTGCTCTACCACTTCCACAGTTATCTCTCACACTTCCACCAATGTTTAGTCTATGCGCTGACATCCTTCCATACCTGCCACTGACAATACCATTGTGTTGACATGTATGATGGTACTTAACATTGTCAGGGGCAGTGTCCTCTATTTACCACAGTAAATACTTTGCGCTAAATTAGTAGGTCTGAAACAACGCAGAGGATCCCACCCCTGAACCTAATGATTGCACCCTTTAGTGTTTTTGTTTTGTTTTAATGCGAGACATTCACATTTATTTGTTGTTTTTGACTACTAACTGGCAGACACTCATTACAATCGGCCTCCGTTGACCAGACCACTGCTGCCCGTGTACCCCTGGAACCAATTATAAAGTGCCTACAGCCAGCCCATTTTATTGTGTTAGGCCTTCGAAGCCTGTCTGCGGTCCCTCCTTCCACTAGGCCTCCACTGACCAGACCACTGCTGCCCGTGTACCCCTGGACCCAATTATAAAGTGCCTACAGCCAGCCCATTTTATTGTGTGAGGCCTTCGAAGCCTGTCTGCGGTCCCTCCTTCCACTAGGCCTCCACTGACCAGACCACTGCTGCCCGTGTACCCCTGGAACCAATTATAAAGTGCCTACAGCCAGCCCATTTTATTGTGTTAGGCCTTCGAAGCCTGTCTGTGGTCCCTCCTTCCACTAGGCCTCCACTGACCAGACCACTGCTGCCCGTGTACCCCTGGAACCAATTATAAAGTGCCTACAGCCAGCCCATTTTATTGTGTTAGGCCTTCGAAGCCTGTCTGCGGTCCCTCCTTCCACTAGGCCTCCACTGACCTGACCACTGCTGCCCGTGTACCCCTGGAACCAATTATAAAGTGCCTACAGCCAGCCCATTTTATTGTGTTAGGCCTTCGAAGCCTGTCTGCGGTCCCTCCTTCCACTAGGCCTCCACTGACCAGACCACTGCTGCCCGTGTACCCCTGGAACCAATTATAAAGTGCCTACAGCCAGCCCATTTTATTGTGTTAGGCCTTCGAAGCCTGTCTGCGGTCCCTCCTTCCACTAGGCCTCCACTGACCAGACCACTGCTGCCCGTGTACCCCTGGAACCAATTATAAAGTGCCTACAGCCAGCCCATTTTATTGTGTTAGGCCTTCGAAGCCTGTCTGCGGTCCCTCCTTCCACTAGGCCTCCACTGACCTGACCACTGCTGCCCGTGTACCCCTGGAACCAATTATAAAGTGCCTACAGC
Organism: Ranitomeya variabilis; assembly: GCF_051348905.1. Lineage (NCBI taxonomy): Eukaryota > Metazoa > Chordata > Amphibia > Anura > Dendrobatidae > Ranitomeya > Ranitomeya variabilis. The sequence goes on along the minus strand of NC_135235.1, from coordinate 378,012,299 downwards.
CAGCCCATTTTATTGTGTTAGGCCTTTGAAGCCTGTCTGCGGTCCCTCCTTCCACTAGGCCTCCACTGACCTGACCACTGCTGCCCGTGTACCCCTGGAACCAATTATAAAGTGCATAGAGCCTATTTTTTTATTTTATTTAATATTAATAAAGCCAGGATGGACTACTATGTACCACGCTATGAGCTACCCAGTTGACAATTCTTTTGCGAGAAAAGCCATCCCACCCCTCCACCAGCATGTTAAAGACCGCATTGTCCTTGCATTCTGTCAATCTGTGAGTCCAAAGGTACACCTGACAACAGACACATGGACCTGTAGGCATGGCCACGGAAGGTTACGTGTCCTTTGTGGCTCAATGGGTTAATGTATTGGATGCATGGTCCACACAGGTGACAGCCTGCTAAGTCTGTCTGCAGTCCCTAATTCAAGTTGTCCTCAACTGAATAAAGCTGAGCTTCTACCTTCTGGCTCTGATTAACTGCTGTTTTTAAACAAATTGTTGGTTCCGGCCTACTAACGGTGTCTGCCCCTGCCTGGTTTTGTCCTCAACTGAATAAAGCTGAGCTTCTACCTTCTGGCTCTGATTAACTGCTGTTTTTAAACAAATTGTTGGTTCCGGCCTACTAACGGTGTCTGCCCCTGCCTGGTGTTGTCCTCAACTGAATAAAGCTGAGCTTCTACCTTCTGGCTCTGATTAACTGCTGTTTTTAAACAAATTGGTGGTTCCGGCCTACTAACGGTGTCTGCCCCTGCCTGGTGTTGTCCTCAACTGAATAAAGCTGAGCTTCTACCTTCTGGCTCTGCTTAACTGCTGTTTTTAAACAAATTGGTGGTTCCGGCCTACTAACGGTATCTGCCCCTGCTTGGTGTTTGTCCTCAACTGAATAAAGCTGAGCTTCTACCTTCTGGCTCTGATTAACTGCTGTTTTTAAACAAATTGTTGGTTCCGGCCTACTAACGGTGTCTGCCCCTGCCTGGTGTTGTCCTCAACTGAATAAAGCTGAGCTTCTACCTTCTGGCTCTGATTAACTGCTGTTTTTAAACAAATTGGTGGTTCCGGCCTACTAACGGTGTCTGCCCCTGCCTGGTGTTGTCCTCAACTGAATAAAGCTGAGCTTCTACCTTCTGGCTCTGATTAACTGCTGTTTTTAAACAAATTGGTGGTTCCGGCCTACTAACGGTGTCTGCCCCTGCCTGGTGTTGTCCTCAACTGAATAAAGCTGAGCTTCTACCTTCTGGCTCTGATTAACTGCTGTTTTTAAACAAATTGTTGGTTCCGGCCTACTAACGGTGTCTGCCCCTGCCTGGTGTTGTCCTCAACTGAATAAAGCTGAGCTTCTACCTTCTGGCTCTGATTAACTGCTGTTTTTAAACAAATTGGTGGTTCCGGCCTACTAACGGTGTCTGCCCCTGCCTGGTGTTTGTCCTCAAGTGAATAAAGCTGAGCTTCTACCTTCTGGCTCTGATTAACTGCTGTTTTTAAACAAATTGTTGGTTCCGGCCTACTAATGGTGTCTGCCCCTGCCTGGTGTTGTCCTCAACTGAATAAAGCTGAGCTTCTACCTTCTGGCTTTTGGCCTACAGTAGCAAATATTAAACTGCATTTGGCCTATTAGTGTGTTTGGGCCCTTAAAACAGTGTCTGCTGCTCCTGGGTTTGCTACTCCACTCAACAAAGCAATACCGCCTGTTTAGTCCTGTTACCAATTTTGAACTGCATTTAGCCTACTTTATTCTTTGGCCCTATATCTGTTTCCTCCTCATCCTGCCCATTCCCCAGCCACTGCTAGATGAGTCTGCTGGTACATTGACCTAGACCACTACATTCCCCTTGCACTCTACACAGCCAGAATCTGACCCTGCTGAAAGTAAGGTTCCCCTTCCCGCATGTTATACCACCTTACACAGGGACAAAGAGGAAGGTGCAGATGAAAGTGCAGGTTCCTTCATCAGGTGGGGGGGGCATACTCGTTGGCGACGTCACTGGCACAGGGCCCCTCAGAGTACGCAAAAGTGTCGCTGCTGGTGGGAGGCGCCCCCGCCGTGCAAACACACCGCCGTACTTTGAAGGACTGTGCCAGTGCCAATGCGAACGAGTGGGCCCCCCCCTGCTTGCTCAGGATCACAGCACTTGCAACGCTGAAATACTTACCTCTCCCTGCTCCACCGCCGTGACGTAGTCCACGTTTCCTGAGCCCACTAAAGGCTTGAACCAGCCCTACCCCCCACAACTTTTGCCAAATGACCCCCAATTTCCTATGCCCAACTATTATTATAAAGTTAATTAAGATTGGCAAGCTTCAGAAACAAGAATGGATGTTTTTGGCATTAAAATGGGCACTGTAGGTGTTTTCCTGGCCTCCACTCACTGCCGACTATGCTTCCCCATTGACTTGCATTGGGTTTCGGGTTTCGGTCGATCCCCGACTTTTAGCGACAATCGGCCGACTGCACTCGACTCGACTCTGGACAAAATCGGGTTTCCCAAAACCCGACTCGATCTTAAAAAAATGAAAGTCGCTCAACCCTAGTCACAACTGTCACGTGGAATCCACAAATCCAGATGCTGCTATGAAGTGCCCAAAAGAGCACAATGCCTCCGGACTGTATGATGTCCTGCCAATCCTACCCCCTCGAAAATCCCCCAGCAGTACTCACTAGGCTTTAGGCGCAAATGCCTCTCATCCTCCACAGGAGGAAAAGGAGCACATGACGTGGACATGTCCTGGCGGGTGAGGCGGCAGACAAGGAGAGGCCGGACAGCGTCTCATCACCACAGGCACATCAAAGGGATTGCCTACCGACACGCACTTGATGCCTGCGCAGTGGCCCTCGAGGGTGCAGGAAGTGCTGAAGATACTTCTCACACAGGCTCCTTCCAACCACCACCACTCCCAGTCCAAATAGGAGCAATACTGGGTAGGGATCCAGTAATGCGCAAAAATTATGTATTTCAAGAATTGAAGGGGACACACGCCTCCATACAATACCCAAAGTGATGGAGGCGTGAAATGTTTGTTACGGGCCATCAACAATAAAAATTCAAATTTATTATTAGTATGTGATATTAGAAAAGGGAAAGGAAGAAAAAAAAAAAAAAAAAGATTGGGCAGGTATGCTCCCCCAAAAAAGACATACCCTACGTATTATAGGCATGTAGTTTTCTTTCTGCCATTACCCATCTGGGTTAGTAGGCCTTAAGGTGAAAGAATTATCTGATAAGAGCCAAAGGCAGTGTCTGAATGCCAGCACACAGCCTCACTCACAGATTGGAAATGGTATCATGCTCTTCATAAGAAATAACCAAATTGTAGTTGATCACTAAGACCATGAGGTTTGATGCTGTTAGGTCTACATATCCACTAGGCCTCCTGGGAGGATCCTCTGATCCCAATCCCCCCGCCCTCTCCTCTAGGAAGGCGTGACCATATCATACTAAACAACCAAGACTACCCCCATGTTGTTCCCTCAAGTGTCTCGAGACTGGGGTGTCACGTGCATTCAAGATATCTATATCAATATGGTCACCAACCCCCTCCTCCTCAACTCTCGTTTCATTTTTCCCCACGTAGTCAAGAGAACAGAAACATTTAAATAAATAAATTACACCCGAGGAATGGCAGATGTCGAACTGTCTGCAGTGGTACATTCATTTACTTGATTCACTGCTAAATGAGTTGATGACTTCAATATATTTACAGAACTTGCACTTGAAGCACCAAGGTGCCATTATTCCTGTTCTCCAACCATGTGGCTGGCTTTTTAGGTGATGTGTAGCAACTGTGGACCAATTGGTCCCTAAATCAGAAACTAGTATCCTACAAGAATTCATTTAAGTGTATACTATGAAAGGAGAAGAAAAAACGACATTAAGCAAACTCACATGCCTCCATGCGATCATAGGATTCAGCTTGCAGACAGATTGCTTCTTGCACCGAAGACTCTCAGGTGCATGTGAACACCCTGGGAGATGAGATCATTCAGATATGCAGGATAGAAGATGAAGGGTGGCACTGCGTGGACACTGATCAGTGTGAGAAAAAAACAAAACTTCTTTATTAGGTCGCATTAAAAAAAAAAAAAAAAAAAAGACATGTCTTCTTTATGTAAGTAATAAAGATGTTTTTTTTTTACCAATCAGTGTCCACAGAGTGCCATCCTTCATTTTCTATCCTGCATATCAGTTAAGTGTATACTGAGCATCTTGAACCCACAGGTGTCTCACAGAATGTTATAAGAATGCATTTTTTTTATTTTAATGTCTCAATTTTGTAAAATTCAGTGAGAAACTTGTGGGTTCAAAACTACTTACTTCGCCCTTAGATAAGTTCTTTCAGAAGAGAGGTTTTCAAAATGGGGTCACTTGTGGGATTTTGTTTTTGTTGTTGCCCTGGCACTTTAGAGGCTCTGCAAAACGCACCCACAATCTATGCCAACAGCCAAATAATCCTCCTTCCTTCTGATCCCTGCCGTGTGCCCAAACACTACTGCAGTCACATCTGGGGTATTGCCACATTCAGGGGGAATTGTTTAGCAAATTCTGGGGTGCATTTCCTACAGTTACCTCTTGTGAAAATGAAAAAAAAATTGCAGCTAAGATAACATTAATAGGAGAAAATGGACCACACTATTTGCTGCGCAACTTCTCTTGAACATGGACATACCCAATATGTGGTCAAAAACGACTGTTTTGTCACTTTCGGAGGGAAGATTTTCCTCAACACCATTAGTAGCATCCCTAAGGAAAGGTGGGTTAAAAAAAAACAAAAAACACTAATTATCTCATTTTGGAAACTAGACCACCTCCTCGATGAACTAATATGCAGGCTCCTTGACTTTAATCGTCCACAGCAGTTTTCCATAAATAAGCATGCGCTGGATGTTATAGAGGGAAAACTGCTAATAGGACATTGTAGCACCCAATACGCTCTAGTGTACATACATTACGCACATCTTGTGCTTTTGAAGACACGCACCTGGTAAATTGTTAAGCGTGTTCTTCGTGCCAGATGAAAAACATGTAGACACCAACTTCATGGCTCAGAGGGCAGAGGAGCCACTTGGATTTTTGAACCCATATGTTACTAGATTTTATTTGGGAGGAGCCATGTCACTTTGGCAGAACGTTTGCGCTACCATTAACAGGGACACCCCCTATATTTTCATTAACAGATGATTAACCTGAGTGGGGGCTTTTTTATGGGATAAGTTGACATTTTTATTGGTGGAATTATAAGGTACATACCATTTTTTGATCACTTTTAAAACCAAGTTCCAATTTATTCAGTTCTCTACACTAAGCATTTACATTAAAGTTTCAATCTAAATTCCCCCTAACACAAGTCGAGTGAAACACCAAACGGGACCACTCATTAAAATGAGGTAGATGGAGTCACACTGGACTCAGTCTGGCCTCTGCTCTGACGGGGTGCACCTTTTAAGGCATATACACAACTGTGGTTGATCACACCCCGATGTAAATGCTTGGCGTAGAGCACAGGTCAATTTCGATACAAGTCTAGGTGGGAAAACAAACAGCACTCAGCATAATTTTATTGAACGGACAGTGCAGATAAGTGATTTTTTTTTTTTTAACGGACCAGATCTGTGCATATTTGAGAGAAAAAAAAAAGATGCCATACGGAACCACAAAAAAACATTCCTTTTTTACGGATACACTTCCGGGTTTACTAGGCATGTGAGGGTCCTGTGCATGCAATGGTCGTGGCCCATGAAGTCAGGGCATGCAGTGATCTTTGCAGGCACATGTACACAACCTTCCTGGGCTTAGCATAGGATTTCAGAGCCACAGACGCTGATCCGAAGGTGCGACAATGGCCGGACAAGTAGTGGTGAAGAGCTGGAGAGGTGAGAAGAGTATAATTTTTTTTTTTTTTTTTAATATAACAGTTATTATTCTCTGGGGTTTAGAGAGATCCCAGAGTAGAAAAAGACATTAAAATGTGCGCAAAATTACTTCTCCATTAATTGAATTTCTGATCGTGGGCATGTACCCCAAGACAGATTTTTTAATTTTTTGCAGAGCAACTTGAAGAAGTTTTTAATGGTACCGTTTTGGAGCATATAATACTTTATACATGTTTTATTCAGATTTTTTGGACACAGAACAAAGACAACCCAGCAATTCTAGAGTGTTTACTGTACAGGAAATATAAAAAGTCTACACAATCCTTTTAAAATGCCATGTTTTTTATAATGTAAAAAAATATATATATATCATTTCAGAACTTCATCCATTCATTCATAATCTATACAAATCCAGTGATAAAAACTGAAATCTTTTGGAGTGGTAAAATAAAAATAAAAGTATTAAAATAATTGGATTGCATAAATATAGACAAAGTTACACTAACATGTTGTCGAAGTCCCCTTTGAATTTCTCGCAGCATTCAGTCCTTTTGGGTAGGAGTTACCAGAGTAGAGAATGGAAATGGTGGGCAGCGGAGATCAACAGGGCGCCATGTTCTGAGTCAGGAACCACCCAGGTCAGGTAACAACGGTAGATTTATTAAGCACAACATGTTTCAGGGACGATCTGTCCCCTTCATAAGATGATTACAAAACGGGAGACTCAGTGCCTTATTTATTTCAGTTATTGAATTGCACCTTTTTTCCCCCCTTTCCATCAATTTGTACTGTTTTTATTCATCCATATTTCATTCATTATTGATTCATATTGTTTCATGATAGTGGAACAATTGAATATTATGTTTATTTTTTTATTTGCGAAAATATAAAAATATAGCAATTTTCAAACTTTTTACATTTTTATGCCCTAACTTCAGAGTTATGTCACACAACATAGTTAATAAATAACATTTTCCACATGTCTACTTTACATCACCCTGGACGGCTCCCTTTAATATACAACCCCTGGCAAAAATTATGGAATCACCAGCCTTGGAAAATGTTCATTTAGTTGTTTAATTTGGTAGAAATTTTTCACCTATGCTTTGTTAAAAAAAAGTAACCATCACTGACTACCACATTTTTTGTTCTTGATTTCTTTTAGTGTTTCTTAAAGCCAGAAAGTTGCCATTTGAAATGATCTTAGTTTTGTGCCATGTCTGTGATGATCTTTTTTTCTACAAAGTTAAACAACTGAATGCACATCCTCCAAGGCCGGTGATTCCATAATTTTTGCCAGGGGTTGTAGATCCAGAGTTATTTGTTAGATCCTGTAGGGTCTTTGAACCAAACCCCATATAATTATTAGTCAATACTTCAATTGACTGATGTTAAATTTTGAGATTTTGAACCAATGAGTGTGCTCAATGCTAATGTTCAAACCTTCTGGATGCAAAGTGTGCAACTTATGGAGGATTGTCTATTATTATAATAATAATCTTTATTTTTTACATAGCGCTAACATATCCCGCAGCGCTTTACAGTTTGCACACATTATCATCACTGTCCCCGATGGGGCTCACAATCTAAATTCCCTATCAGTATGTCTTTGGTATGTGGGAGGAAACCGGAGTACCCGGAGGAAACCCACGCCAACACGGGGAGAACATACAAACTCCTTGCAGATGTTGTCCTTGATGGGATTTGAACCCAGGACTCCAGCGCTGCAAGGCTGCTGTGCTATCCACTGAGCCACCGTGCTGCCCCATTATTGTTATTATTACTGAAGGATTGTCTATTATTTAGCCTCTGTAGACGTTCTGGACTGGTCTCAGTATGTGTTCCAAAGTGGTTAGATGTAGATCATCAGGCCTTTTTTGATGATATATTAGGAAATGTCTGGACAGGCTATAAATCGGTTATCCCATTTTTTATATTATTCCGCTGGCCGGTCATTCTGTTGAAAATCGGTTGTGACGAAAAGTTCAATTGAAAATTTACACATCTAAGCCTCACCCAAAACGAAGAAAAACATGACAAAAACATCCCAAATATAGTTGATTAGGCTTCATGGGAAATGTGCAATATTTATATATAATGTTATTAGACAGTACTATATGGATTCCTGTTTGCCTATGTACACTTTCTGTCCAGTGAGCATCCTTACTTTTTGACGTGTTAGTGGTCGTACCCCCTTCCCTGTCCTTCCTTCTTGCCACCTTTACCTGATCACTTAATAAATTTACAACTTAAAACTATATTTGGGATGTTTTTTTCGTGGGTTTTTTTCGTTTTGGTATAGTCCTTGCGACTTTTTCCCTGTAATATGTCCATATTAATCTAATTTCACAGTACATCTAATTTCTAATAACTCTGGATTTATACTGAAGGAAGCCGTCCAGCGAGAAGGGATCATAGCGTTAATTAATTGCATCGTTTTTGTCCCTCTCTTTTTCTCCCTAACAATTTTTACTGTTTTTATTCATGGCTTGTCATTTATGATCAGCACTATGCAAATTTTATGCAAGATCAAGCATTTTTTATGCCTTGAATGTATTTGATTATCTAACCAATCACATCAGTGGTGGTCTATTTAAAGCACTGAGTGTTTTGTAATCATCTGATGAAAGGGACAGAAATGTTTGCCGAATAAAATCTACAATTTGTACCTGATCTAGGTGGTTCTTGGACTCAGAGTGTGGCACCTTTGTAGATCTCCATCTGCCCACCATTTCTCTTCTCTGCAAACGGCTCCTGAAAAAGACTCTAGAAGCGCGCGAAAGGTGCTGCAGAGCTCCTGATTTGCCGCGAATCAATGTCCATTCTCAGTGTTGTGCCTGGTTTGCGCAACCATTAGGAGGGGAGTACAATACCTTTCCATTCCCCATCTGTGTGCATTGAGGTACATTCACGTCTGTGAGAATGCGGGAGCATCTCCTGTCTACAGCGCCCTCCTCAGGTCAACCCCAGATTTTAAATTGGATTGAGGTTTGGGCATTTCCAAACCCTTGATGCTCTGGTAAAGCCATTATTTTGCCAATTTGGAGGCTTCTTCGGGTTATCGGGTTTTAAAAAGGTGAAATTCCTCTTCATCTTGAGGTTTTTAGCAGAGGCCTGAAGGTTTTGATACAAACTGGACTGATATTTTTTATCATTAAAATTTCCCCTCCACCTTGACTAAAGCCCCAGTTCCAGCTGCCAAAAACAGCCTCAAAGCATAATGCTGCTTCCACCATGCTTCACTATTGGTGTGGTGTTCTTTTGATGATGTGCAGTGAAGCACAGTGAAGGCAGCATTATGCTTTGGGGCGATGTGCCAGACATACCTGTTTGGAATTATGGCCAAAGAGTTCACTTTAGGTCTCATCAGACCATAACATGTTTTCCCATATACTTTTGGTAGGCCTGATGTAGGTTTTGAGAAAACATACCCAGGCTTGGATGTTTTTCTTTGTTAAGAAAAGGCTAACATCTTGCCACCCTCCCCCGCAGACCAGACATATGAAGAATATGAGATTGTCACATGTAGTACACAAGCAGTACTTGACAGATATTTCTGAAGCTCCTTTAGTTTTGCTATAGGCCTCTTGGCAGCCTCGTGGATCAATTTTATTACTGTCTTTTTATAAATATTTGAGGGACATCCAGTTCTAGATATTGTCACTGTTCTACCACATTTTAGCCAGTTCTTGATGACCGTCTCCATAGTGTTCCATGGTGTATCTAATGCCTTTGTAATGTTTCCTACCCTTCTACTGACTGAACTTTCCAAAATGAGATCCCCAAGCTGTGTTGAAATTTTGGAACAGCTAAACTTTCTATGTGGCTAATAAGAATCCTTGTAAATTATGGAGGATGTGTATGTAACTTGAGCACAAGTGTGATAGGCCAATTCTGAGTAGAGATGAGCCAATAGGTTCGGAAAAAGATTGCCGAATCTGAATGTGCCATATTTGTACTGAATTTATGTTTGATCATAGTTTCCAAACATATTCGCTCATCTGTACTCCCACTAACTGCAATGGCGTTCAGCTATGTTCGGCGAACATTGCAAATACGGAAATCGTAACCCGAACAGAATACTGAAATATTCGCTCATCTCAATTCTGAGCACAAACAAATCCCTAATTATAAGAGGGTGTTCTTACACTTATGCAACTGCACTACTTCAGTTTGTCTCTTAATGAATTTGTACAGATTATAGGCGACATTAAAGGTTCTGAAATGATTCTTTTTGATAGGATTTTATTAACATGACAAAAACATGGCTTTTTAGCAGGGGTGTGTAGACTTTTTTTTTTTTTTTTTAAACATCCACTGTATGACATGCAGCTCATTTAAATGTCCATTTTTCACATGCGTATTCCAGCTCTGCTTTTCATGGATAGAGCAGTCTATGGTGCTAGTCATATGTGTTTTTTTGCCTGTGATTTTGTCTGCTCCCCAACTCAGAATCACCCACACAATTACATTGGTCCATTTTTGGGCAGAAGTTATACAATAAAAAAAATGCACATTGGATTTCCATCAATGTGCAATTTCCAGTGAATTTCCAGATTGATCCAAAACACTGACACAAACAAATTTTTATTTTTGTTTTTTTAATATAAGAAAATTAATGTAATGACATCTGAATGACCCCTTACTGTGCAATCTGAAACAGCAATTCCTGGCTGTTCATCATGTTCGCACCAGCTTATAACAGCCAACAAATTCTGTCCAAAGGACTCTACAAGCTTGTTAAAGTGGTTGATTAATTCTGAGACAGCAGTGGTCATTAAAAGAGGCATTTTTTGTTTCAATTTTAAGATACCATTTGTTACATTAGTAGTGTTGAGCAATTAAAATTGTTCTCGATTATCATTGTGTTATTGCAAACAGGAGTCTGTAAAATTCGCTAATAAACCCAATATGCCATTGGGGTCGAATAATGTTAACTGCAACTGTACAGAGAACATCTGTGGCAAGAAATCATCAGCTGGGGTTACATCTCCCTCTGACCTAGAGGAATTAAACCTCGCTGTCCCTCAGGCTATGAAAGGAAGGAAGCAGAAATGTCATCTGGAGAATTAATTTCTTTCAAAGAAGCCATCAGACACCCCATTATCTCATTTTTCCAGCTGAATACTGCATGTTCCAAGTATGCAAGTATGTCTCACACTGGCAACACCCCCTTCAAAGGGACTCTGTCACCTCCTGGGACACTTCAGCTATTATGGGCATACAGGTAATAGAAATGTTAGTCTAGTCTTACCTGTATGCCTCATAGTTGCTGTCTAGATGTGGAGAAATAGACTTATTTCATTATGCTAATGATTTCTCCCAGGCTCAGGGGCATGCAAGACCTAGAAGAAATCCCTGCTTCTGCTCTTCATTATACTATCCTACCCTCCCATGTGCGTCACACTGACCTGTGATGTGCAGTTAAGGCTACAGAATGCCCGAAAAAGCACCCTGCATTCGCATGACAATCTGTACTTCTTCCTTCTCTATGGTCAGAGTATTCAGGGCTTTGTGCGCCTGCACACAAGAACCATAACGTAGAAAGAAAAAAGAGGTACAGATTGTCGAGGAAGTGCAGGGCGCATGCGTGGGGCTTCAGGCGCAGGATTCAAGCACCACAACTGCAGGTTTACAGGTCAGTGTGACGTGTATGGGAGGGGATGATAGTATAATGAAGAACAGAGGCAGGGATTTCTTCTAGGCACTGCGTGCCCCGGAGCCTGGAAGAAATCATTAGAATGGTGAAATAAAAGTCTATTTCTCCACATCTAGACAACAACTATGAGGCATTCAGGTAAGACTAGAGTAACATTTATACTACCTGTATGCCCATAGTAATAGCTGAACAGTGTCCCAGGGGTGACAGATTCCCTTTAAATGTAAAATCTCTGGAGGCAAATCCTCCAAGAGATCCACATCCAGCCAATAGATCTTAACAGCCCATTTACAAATTAAGAAAAATGTGGAATTCTCTGGAATAAGACATTGGATTGCAGATATCAAAGTATCACTTTCTTCAACTTTTTATGACCTGCATGCCAAGAAACGGTTTCAAAGCAATTCAGAGAAACCAATTACTGCTCGGCAGGGAAATCGGTGCAAAATCCAGTTGGGGAGGGGGAAGGCAGTAATTCAGTAGCATCATGAAAGACGTGATAAGTAATAGTGGTAAAGAATGGTGAGAAGTCTACAAAGAGCTGCCCTCAGATGAGTCATTAGCAAATACTGAATTTCATAGCTAACGAACAAACACCACAATAGCAGGTAGTAATAAGAAATTAAAATTATACACCATCAACTTGTCACGAAAATAGCGGAGTAAAGCCGAAGGAATCCAAAGAGAATCAGCACTAACCCATCATTCTGCTAAGGTCACAAACCCCCACCAGTAACATGTTCTGGTATGTCAGAAGGGATTTATAAGAGGGACAACTGGGGAGAAGTTTGAGGGATTACTTCCATGGAATCATGTCACTGCATGGAACTCATGTTGCACGCCATGTTTACTTCACAAGTTAGTTATTTGTGAGGTAAATTACTGGTGTGATTTTTATGAATGTGACAAGAGTCATAATTGGGAAATAAATCTAGGTTAGATAATGTGAATATAATCCAGTGCACCCAGTGAGATAACTGCTGGGTGATGAGGAGGCAGATGTGCACACATTCAGCACAGTCTTTCTATGGCTCCAGCAATCTAGAATAACTCATTTTGTAGTTACAATGTATTGGGTATAGGAGACAAAAAAAAAAAAGAAATGCAAGGACTTACACTGCAGATGGGAGACCAAGACATCACCAAAGGTCTCCATGCTGAGGCCTAGACATTATATTGATCATTGTCAGAAAGCCTACGTAGGAAAGGACCCCGATTTAGGCTACGCTCACATTAGCGTTGTGCGACGCAGCGTCGGGCGCCGCTGCATCGCCGCATGCGTCATGCACCCCTATATTTAACATGGGGGCGCACGGACATGCGTTGCATTTGCGTTTTATGACGCATGCGTCGCTGCGCACGGGACGCAGCAAGTTGCATTTTTTGTGCGTCCAAAATCAAGCAAAAAAAGGACGCATGCGTCACCAAACGCTGCGTTGTGCATGCGTTCACATTTGCGTTGTGCGTTGCGTCGCCGACGCTGCGGCGCACAACGCAAATGTGAACGTAGCCTTACACATGGTCTAAGAGTTTGATTAAGGAAGCGCTCCCATCAAAGTTTTTGTCCTATAAATATATTGCAATCATACTATATAGCACTATGTACTTACAATTGCTCTTCTCTATGTAGAAACAAGAATTATAATGTCCCTGCTTTTATCATTTCCCTCTTCAACTCCTGACTTTTGCAGTAACTGGCGAGTCATACAGGGAAAATTGACCTTCTGTTTCTACATAGAGCTTAGAAGGATTTAGCTAGTCCATTTTTAATCATGTGATGCAGTGTCGGACTGGAGACCCTGGGGCCTAGAGAAAATCATTCTTGGGGCCCACTATGTAGCTACATAGAAATACATACAAGACTACCAATTGTGTGCTAAAATACACTAACATCCGGGTATAATATAAGGTAGTACACATCTTAATTATGTAGCAGGGGTTGGGGTAGCCCCTCATAGAATATAAATGAGCCCCCTCATAGAATATAAAGTAGCACACCTCATAGAATATAATGTAGCCCCCTCATAAGGAATAATGCAGCCCCCCCCCATATAATATACTGTAGCCCCCTCATATGGTATAATGCAGCCCCCCTCCACCTCCATCATTGTTCTCCCCCTTCACCCAATCATTGCCCATTCCACCACCTCCATCATTGCCTCCTCCCCCACCACCTCCATCACTGCCCTCTCCAATACACACAGCACCACTCACACACACACACAGCACCACTCACACACACACACAGTACCACTCACACACAGCACCACTCACACACACAGCACCACTCACACACACAGCACCACTCACACAGCACCACACAGCACCACACACAGCACCACACACACACAGCACCACACACACACACACAGCACCACACACACACACACAGCACCACACACACACACACAGCACCACACACACACACACAGCACCACACACAGCACCACACACAGCACCACACACACACACCACCACACACACACAGCACCACACACACACAGCACCACTCACACACAGCACCACTCACACACAGCACCACTCACACACAGCACCACTCACACACAGCACCACTCACACACAGCACCACTCACACACAGCACCACTCACACACAGCACCACTCACACACAGCACCACTCACACACAGCACCACTCACACACAGCACCACTCACACACAGCACCACTCACACACAGCACCACTCACACACAGCACCACTCACACACAGCACCACTCACACACAGCACCACTCACACACAGCACCACTCACACACAGCACCACTCACACACAGCACCACTCACACACAGCACCACACACACACACAGCACCACACACACACACAGCACCACACACACACAGCACCACACACACACAGCACCACACACACACAGCACCACACACACACACAGCACCACACACACACACACAGCACCACACACAGCACCACACACACACACACACACACACACACACACACACACACACACACACACACAGACAGAACCACCCACCTCTCTGCACGTTCCCCGGCAGCATCTTCATTGCCGGGAGCTTTCTCTCCGAAACAGCCGTACGCTGAATGATGACGTCATTCAGCTGCGCTGCTGTATCAAATAGGAAGCGCCAGGCAGGAAGTAGGATGTATCAGATCCCTTCAGCTCCATTGCCAAGCTGCAGGGATTGCTCCCTGCCCGCCGACTGAAATTAATATTCACTCCTCTCCACGCCCATGAGGGCGTGGGGAAGCGTGAATATTCATTTCTCTTTAGCAGCGGGGACAGGCTCCTGTCTCCAGCTGCTGCTCCACTGGCACCGGGCGGGCCCCCCTGACTCACAGGTCCCATAGCAGCTGGGTGTGCCACTATTAGCGACACGCCACTGGCTGGGGGTCATTGGAGCAGCGGGGGCCCTAGGCAGCTGCCGCTCCTGTATGCCAGCAGGTGTAAGTGCCTGGCCCATCAAAGAATCCTCTGGTTCCGCGGTGGGCCAGTCCGACCCTGATTTGATGTCATGGAACTAGAAGGGCAAAATGAGCAATTGCAAGTACTCAGAGGTATAGAATATGTTTATTGCAATATATTAATACGATAAAAAATTTGAGGCAAGTTCTTCTTTATCTACATCAGTTATGCTGGAGTAGTTGTATATTGCTGTGGATCAACAGAAATCATTGTCACATTGTATAAGACGTAAATTGTTCATATTCCTTTTCTAATATTTCTTGGAACATGTTTTGGAGAATCAATATCTTTGCTTTACAACATCACAAAAAACCCTGATCATACTCAGAAGGCATCTATAATATAACGGTGGGAGCGTCACTCCTGCCTGCGCAGTCTGGACCCCACAGAGTCAAGGCTATATACAGCCTTATGCTACAGGGTCTGCCTTTGGGGATGCTGCCTTATACTACAGGGTCTGCCTATGGGGTGCTGTCTCATACTACAGGGTCTGCCTATGGGGTGCGCAAGATGGTAGCAGCAGATGACAAGATTAGGGCGCAGGATGGAAGCAGAACATACCAGGATGGAGACCACATACCAATATAAATGCTCGCTACCTGGGCATAGAACGGGTTCAATAGCTAGTTACTAAATAACTCTGCACAACTATGACTGGAAGCAACAAGCAGAAATGTAAAAGACGCTACTGTAGAGATGAAAATCAGCGTCTCCCCTTGTAACTATGTTCACACAGAGTTTTTCCATATGGATTTTGAAACGGATTTATGTACTCTGATGTAAATGTTAAAGCAGATCTACTTTAAAATATATAAAAACAAAAACACAGTCTGAATATACCCAAAGAGGTTCTGTCACGCAGTGATTATGGGACTATGGGTGCTAACAAGTTCCCTAGAACTAGGGGCGCCCTTGTCTATCCCCGTCCACTGGATTACTCCTGAAGGAGGAAATGGTGGGCTCCCATCCCTTGCTATGCTCCTACATCAACTCTTATCTGTCCCCTCCTCCACCCAGTGCAGTGGGAAGCAGCCGTGTATAGGAACACACTAATCAGAAACAAGAGAAGACTAACACGGATAAATTAAAAATACCAACCATACAACATACATTCACCAAACATCAGAGTGAGACAAAGAGGAGTTAAAGGAAGGAAAAACTAAATAGGAGACGATGAAGATGTGCACACAAACGCCAAGCAACAATCTCTTGAGCAACTCCAACCATGCACTACACCTCCAACTTCAGAACTAGGCAGCAAGTAAGGCAACTAACACTAGTCCGAGAGCCAGAGGCGAGCATATATAGCAGAGGGGAGTGGGCAACACTGAACAGCTGAGACAATCCATGTAGGAAAGCATCAGTACTGCTAACCAGTGCAGGAGTACGTAAAACCAGATACTTCGGTATTCTGGATCCTCTCTGTAGCTTTATCCCTGTTAAAGAAACCATACAACTTCAGTCACACAATAATAGATGCTAAGTTGGTTGAGGTGAGGATTGGAATTCCTCTACAATATGGTTAACCAAATTTATGTTACGCAATTAAGAAGGTGCTAAAAATGCTTAAAGTACAGTTTAAGGGCCCTTTCACATTGCCTTTTTCCTCACACTCATTAGTCCCATCGGGGATTACATCAGAGTCCCTGGGTCTGAATGTCCGTCTCCAGTAGGTGTATACACCTTAAAATAAGGCACGACAGAGCACATGTCGACTCTGTTGGCACCATTATAGTAAATGGCCCTGTTGGCGCATACGCCCAAATCCAGTTTTGCGGAGGGGGTCAGACATGAGACCTGACAGCTTCACAGAACATGGGACAAAGCTCAATGTGAAAACACATTAAGAATAAACTAGTACCGATGGTATATTGTACGGTAATGGTTTTTAAGATTGTAAACTGTTATGCTGAACTGCAGGCTAAGACATACGTACACTCATATAATTAATCCAGTTTCTAGGGTGTAAACAGGTAACAGGCGGCCAGTTTAGACAAGTGCGCCAGTAGGTAGATTTATAGAAAGTACAGTAGGTATAGATTGTTTAAGTGCCACGCTGTATAGCACAAAAGTCGTCCTTCAGGCTAAATTTCTGTAGGTTTTCTATTTTCTGGTTAAATTACCCACATAACTAAGTAAAATAGTTATGCTGACTAAACTATGTAGGAGTTGGTTTTCTCGCTCGTGACTCCCCTCAACCTGAACACTCCCAGGTTCACAACTTACAGATACAGGTGTTCCAAATGATATGTAAAATGTTCCAAACAAAAGCTATAAATCAACCACAAAAACGCCAGATTTGTCATCTGCTAACAAGAATATAGGTTTCCACGTTACTGGTAGTACAAAGGCTCTGGAAAAGCTAAATGCCTCCTCGCCCCCTAAAAGAAATTCAGCAAATTCTGTGCTCCCGAATCCAAATGCATCCATTGTAAGCCCCAGTGTGCCTAGACCAGATGTAGCATCCACATGTCTGGCACTTCTGGGGTGATGAGAGATCGCCTAATCTACGGATGCATATCCCCAGAAGCATAAGCTGGACGCTACCATGTAAATAAACTCATTTGGGGGGAGGGATGAGTAGTTTGTAAAATGAGGTCATATATGGGGGGGGTTCTGCTGTTCTGGCACCTCAAAGGCTCTACCAATGTGACATGACACCCTCAAATCACTCCAGAAAAAGCTGAACTCCAATATATCACTTGTTCCCTTTTGAGTTTTGCACTGTGCCTCAAAAGTAGTTTTTGACCAAATATGGGGTGTTATTGGTGTACTCATCAAAAAATGAACAAATTTTGGGCTCCATTTTCTCCTGCTATCCACGTGAAAATGGAAAAATTTGGAGCTACAAACATTTTTTTCTGGAAAACAAATGTGCTCACCTCACATCTATAAAAATTCTTTGAGAGGTGTAGTTTACAAAATGGGGTCATATGTGGTGGGTTTCCACTACCCACATAAGGGGCTCTCCAAACACGACATGGTGTCCGCTAACGACTAAGTCAAACGGTGCTCCTTCCCTTCCAAGCCCTGCCGTGAGCCCAAACAGTAGCTTCCCTCTCCATAAGGGGTATTATTGTATTCAAGAGAAATTTCACAACAAATTGTGGGGTGCTTTTTCTCCCATTACCCTCATGAAAATGCAAAATTTGGGGTTAAATTAACATTTTTGTGGGAAAAAGTAAAAATGTTCATTTTTTCTTTCCACATTGCTTTAGTTACTGAAGGGCTAATAAATTTGAGAGGTGCAGTTTTTATAATGGTGTCACTTTTGGGTATTTTCTGTCACATAGACCCCTTGAGGTCAATTCAAATTTCACGTGGTCCCTAAAAAACTGGTCTTGTAAATTTTGCTGGAAAAATGAAAAAAATACTGTTTAGCTTTTAACCCTCTTCACTTTTTTTTTTTTGCTAGGAAGTTATGTTTTGAAAATTGGGCTGATATTTACCACATCTACTATGTTGTTATTTATTAACCATTTTGTGTGACAATTCACTGGTTTAAGCACTTAAGAATTAAAACTTTGGAAATTGCTACATTTTCACAAACAAACAAGTCATAGAGAACAAATTTTACCACTATTATGAAGTAGAAAATGTCACAAATTGTCTCTTCAGAGAGGAAGAGGACTACAATTCTATTGCAACGTACAGGTAGTAGTAATCATAAAAATCAATATAGATTCTCCAATGAGCCTTGTCACATGACTTAGGATAAAAGTCTGAGACATTTTCTGAATTTGCAGACAATCTTTTGGGGTACTGCCCCTCGTCTGTGCAAACTTTGAGATTTGGTTTGGCTGTGAGAGGCGCCTGACCGGCATCCAAGGGGTAAGGCTATGTTTCCACGGTCAGGAAACCTTCAGGATTTGCTGCGGATTGGACGCTTGATACAGTTGCAGCATCCAGATGTTACAGCATAATAAGGCTATGTGCACACGCTGCGGACTGCAGTGCGGATTTTTCCGCACTGATTTTGATAAATCCGCAGGGCAAAACACTGCGTTTTTCCTACGGATTTATCGCGGTTTTACCGCGGTTTTTGTGCAGATTCTACTGCGGTTTTACACCTGCGTTTTTTTAATATGGAGCAGGTGTCAAACCGCTGCGGATTCCGCACACAGAATTGACATGCTGCGGAAAATAAACTGCAGCTTTTCCGCGCGTTTTTTTCCGCAGCATGTGCACAGCGGTTTTAATTTTCCATAACATGGTACTGTACACCGCATGGAAAACTGCTGCGGATACGCAGCGTCAAAAACACTGCGGATCCGCAGTAAAAACCGCAACGTGTGCACATGGCCTTAGGGTCTTTATAGACCGCAGCAGATCTATTTATCTTGCGGAGACGCTCAGTCTCAACAAGATAAATAACCCAGTCTATGAATACGATGCAGTGATTCCGCATGTATTCAATGAACACATGCGGAATCACCGAGTGTACAACAGGGGGCAGCGCTTTGGGTGGAGCGGGGTATCTGCTGCGTCCAAAGCGCAGGGAATCCTGAATGTGGAAATATAGCCTAACATTTTTCCTTGCAGAGCTTGACATCTCAAGCCTGACATGCTGAGGTGAGGAGACTTTAAGGGTATGTGCACACGTTGCGGACTCCATTGCAGATTTTTCCGCGCGGATTCAGCAGAACCCGCAGGTAAAATGACCTGTGTTTTACCTGCGGATTCACTGCAGATTTTATGCAGATTTTGTGCGGATTTCACCTGGATTCCTTTTATGGAATAGGTGTAAAACGCTGCGGAATCCGCACAAATAATTGGCACGCTGCGGAAAATAAATTGCGGATTTTTGCGCAGCATGTGCACTGCGGATTTGATTTTCTATAGGTTTACATGGTAATGTACAACGCATGGAAAACTGCTGCGGATCCGCAGGGCCAGATTCGCAGCCAAATCTGCAACATGTGCACATACCCTTAAGCCACAATGTTCCTCAGGGAAATATGCAAATTATCTCTTCAGAGGGGAAGAGGAATAGAACTAGTCTCTGAACAGAAAATTTTCATATTTTCCAGAGGAGCAGTGCAGCTTAAACGTCTCCTCACCCAGACATGTCACTTTCCGCAAGGAATAGGTCACGAAAAAAGTCTTACAATTACTGGGATCCATTGAAGCATTCCAAAGTTATTACCTCATAACTTGACACTAGTCAAAGATGAAAAAAAAATTGACCTGGTCATGAAGGTGAAAACAGGCTTGGGGTTAAGAATGTACTACTAGAGTCCTATAGAAAACATATACCCTCTGGCAATAAAATGTTCAGGAATAAAAAGAAACAAATATGGATAAATAAGGCAGCACATAATTTAATAAGACAAAAACATAGGGACCTTCGCGTAATGCATCCTTGGGAACGGAGGCCGCCGATTGCACCGCTGAGAGCCGGGGGCTGTCGGAAGGTAAGTATATCCCATATTTTTTTATTTTTACTCTTACATAAATATGGATCCCAGGGCCTGAAGGAGAGTCTCCTCTCCTCCAAACCCTGGGAACCATCCAGGACCGCTCGCTCCCTGCACATGGCGTACCCGGCATATAAGACGACCCCCGACTTTTGAGACGATTTTCAAGGGTTAAAAAGTCATCTTATACGCTGGAAAATATGGTATGTAGGATAGTAAAACCTGACCATGAGGCTATGTGCACACGTTCTGGATTTTTTGCGTTTTTTCGGCAGTTTTCCACTGCAAAACGCTTAAAAAACGCTTCCATTAAGCATCCCATCATTTTTAATGCATTCCGCAATTTTTGTGCACATGTTGCGTTTTCTTCCGAGATAAAAACGCATCATGGAAAAAAACACAGCATGTTCATTAATTTTGAAGATTTTTCGCGGATTTGCTGCTATATTATTGCATTGGGAAGCTCCGGGGAAAAAATGCGAAAAATCCACAAAAAAAGAGGGCAAAAAACGCAAGAAAAACATGAAAAATACGCATGCGGATTTCCTGTGAAAGTAGTCCGGATTTGCTCAGGAAAATTCTGCACACTTTCCTGAACGTGGGCACATAGCAATGGGCAAACACTTGGCAAATGAGGTTTAGTGTAGAGTAATGCTCCTAGGAACGTGTAATCCTATTGCTGCATATACATTATTTGGGAGCATACTCGGGGCTACAGAACAGGAGAAGAATGTGGGTATTCCGGTTACAAGTAAGCTGAGCAGCAGTACTCAATGTCAAGCAGCAGCCACAAAAGCAAACAAGATTTTAGTGCGTATAGAAAGATAAAATCCTATGATCCCAATGTATTGTTACCATTATATAAATCACTTGCAAGGCCACATCTAGAATATGGGATCCAGTTTTGGGCTCCACATTTTAAAAAGGATATTCAGAAATTAGAGTCAGTTCAAAGGTGGGCAACTAGATTATTACAAGGAATGGAAGGCCTCTCATATGATGAAAGGTTGGAAAAGTTGGGCTTGTTTAACTTAGAAAAAAAGACGCCTCAGAGGAGATCTCATTTATAATGTACTAGCTGTACTACCCGGCTACGCCCGGGTTAATGACTGCTGTTAGCAAAATAGAATGTGTTAACAAAAATTTATTCTGCACACAAAAACCACAAAACAAATAGATAGAAATGTAATTATTAAAAGGCAAAAACTAAGCTAATAGAAGAATTTCACAACATATATTAGCTTTGTTATACTGAGAATGTCTTTGTTGCCTATATTAACCAATCAGAGCTCAGGTTAATTAACTGTAGCAAAATAGAAGCTGAGCTGTGATTGGTTGCTATTGGCAGCCTGATAAATCCCCAGCCAACAGGAAGCCCTCCCCCCTGGCAGTATATATTAGCTCACACATACACATAATAGACAGGTCATGTGACTGACAGCTGTCGTATTTCCTATATGGTACATTTGTTGCTCTTGTAGTTTGTCTGCTTATTAATCAGATTTTTATTTTTGAAGGACAATACCAGACTTGTGTGTGTTTTAGGGCGAGTTTCATGTGTCAAGTTGTGTGTGTTGAGTTGCGTGTGGCGACATGCATGTAGCGACTTTTGTGAGATGAGTTTTGTGTGGCGACATGCGTGTAGCAACATTTTGTGTGTTGAGTTGCATGTGACAGGTTAGTGTAGCAAGTTGTGTGCAGCAAGATTTGTGCATGGCGAGTTTTGCACGTGGCGAGTTTTATGTGTGGTGCATTTTGAGTATGTGCAAGTTTTGTGTGAGGCAACTTTTGCATGTGGTGCAACTTTTGTACATGTGGCAATTTTTCTGTGTGTGCAAGTTTTGCATGAGGTGAGTTTTGCACGTGTGGCGAGTTTTGCGTGAGCCTAGTTTTGCATATGGCGAGTTTTGCGCGTTGCGAGTTTTGAGTGATGACTTTTGTGTTTCAACTTTTATGTGGCGAGGTTGGTGTGTGTGTGGTGAAATGTGTGCTGAGGGTCGTATATGTGTTCAAGCACGTAGTAGTGTGTGGCGCATTTTGTGTTTGTGTTCATATCCCCGTGTGTGGTGAGTATCCCATGTCGGGGCCCCACCTTAGCAGCTGTATGGTATATACTCTTTGTCGCCATCGCTCTCATTCTTTAAGTCCTCATTGTTCACATCTGGCAGCTGTCAATTTTCCTCCAACACTTTTCCTTTCACTTTTTCCCCATTATGTAGATAGGGGCAAAATTGTTTGGTGAATTGGAAAGCGCGGGGTTAAAATTTCACCTCACAACATAGCCTATGACGCTCTCGGGGTCCAGACGTGTGACTGTGCAAAATTTTGTGCCTGTAGCTGCGACGGTTCAGATGCCAATCCCGGACATACATACATACATACATACACACATTCAGCTTTATATATTAGATAACAACGTGCGGTCAATACAAAAGGACTGGCACATGACTTATTCCTTCCAAAAAATATACATAGGGACCATGTAGCACTCACTATGGGTGGAAGAAAACTGGTTCCAGCAGCTAAATGGAACATGGTTCTTAACGGTTAGATCAGTCAGAATGTGGAATGCCCTACCACAAGAGGTAGTAAAGGCAGACACTAACCGCTTTTAGAAGGGCTGGATGATTTCCTCAATACACATAACATTGTGGGTTATAGCTAAATCAGTGACAAAATGAACAATCGGTGGAGATAGATTGAACTTGATGGATCTTGTAGATTGTGAGCCCTCGCAGGCAGGGTCCTCTCTCCTCCTGTACGAGTGGCAACTTGCATTGTTCAAGATTATTGTACCTGTTTTCATTATGTATACCCCTCCTCATATGTAATGCGCCATGGAATAAATGGCGCTATAATAATAAATAATAATAATCTAGGTTGGAAAAAAAAAAAAAAAGTTGCTTCCAGGGGGCTCGATCCGTTCTAACACCCCAGGGAGGGGAGATATGTAGAATGGTTAATACAAACTCTATAGCAAAGATGTGTTTAGTCTCAATGCATAGCATGTTAAGTTTGATTTTTTTAGCTGCTAGATATAAGGGAAGTGACCCAAAGGGGATAAAGGTTAATGTAAGGCCATGTAGTGTCTCTCTCGGTTATGCATGCCGTCCACTTCAAACGGGGGATCATGTTGAGTAATGTGCTCTGAAGGGCTTAGGAGCCATCTGGCAGCCCATGTCCCTTGCGGCCTACATGGTCTAACATGAAACCAGTAATTGGCACGATCTATCTGCTTATACCTTTTGTCCTGCCACTATTGTATTTGCATATCTAACCATTATATATGTCTAACCAAAGTGTATAGAGTGTATTGTCTAGCATGCCCTTAAGGCGATTAAATATATAATTTAACCTTAGGCTGTTTTTTTTTTCTGATCCACAAGTCCGTTTCTCGGCTTAATTTTTCATGCTACCGGGGCTGGTCTCTGGCACGATATAATCCAGTTAAAGGATTGGGCTTATATCTAACGAAGACCTGGTGGCAGTCCTACCATGCTGACCAGTCGCTGTTTCACTGGTGCTAGTGAAAGGGGCATCTCAGCCTGTCAGGGTTGTAAGCGAGTATGGTGCTATGTCCGTGACTGCATGGGCAACATCCGTTCACTCCCCATGCCTCCCTGGGTCCATGTGGACAGGTGGTGTGCAAAACTACCAAGCTGATCTTGTGTGTCCCCACAGGTTGCAGAACGTTACATTAGTAAAAGTGGGGAGACCGCATTACGTGATCTGTCTGGCGCAATAGTGACATCAGGTGGGGTGGCAAGGTGTGGGTTCTTCACAGTACCACTTATGATGACCGTGTTTCCTGTCATTTAGCCAATTTCTTATCCATCTGCATATAGGTTTCCCCCCCTCCTTGCTTCTTTCGCTTCAGTATAAGTCTATGATGCGGTACAGCATCAAATGCCTTTGCAAAGCCCAGATAAATCACATCAGCCACATTACCAACATCCAGATTTGCACTTTCTCCTCATAGAAACCCAACGTGTCAGTTAGACACGACCCATCTTTCATTAATCTGTGCTCGTCATTTATTATATTATTTTCTGCAATATACACCTCTGGCAAAAATTAAGAGACCACTGCAAAATGTTCAGTTTGTCTGATTTTTCTCTTTATGGGTATATTCTAGAGTAAAATATAAATTGTTCTTTTATTCTATAAACTTCTGACAACACGTCTCCGAATTTCAAAGCAATAAATTGTTGGGTTTTTTTCCTGAAAAGGAGAAATGGTCAAAATAAAAAAAAAAAACAACCCCAAAAAAACAGTGCTTTCAGACCTCAAATAACGCAAAGAATACAAGTTAATAATCATTTAGAAACAACAATACTAATGTTTTAACTCAGGAAGAGTTCAGTAATCAATATTTTGTGAAATAACCATGATTTTTAATCACAGCTTTCATGGGTCTTGGCATGCTTTCCACCATCTTTCCCACTGCTTCTGGCGCACAAATGTAAGCAGTTCTTTGTTTGATGCCTTGTGGCTATCCATCTTCCTCTTGATTACATTCCAGAGGTTTTCAATGGGGTTCAGGTCTGGAGATTGGGCTGCCCATGACAGGGTTTTGATGTGGTTGTCTCTTAATTTTTGTCAGAACTGTATATCTCTGCAGATCATCTCTTATGCTGCCCTCAAAAACTTTGCACACTAATGACGTCAGACTTACCGGACAGTAGTTGCATGGATCCATCACCTTAGGGAACCTGCCACCACACCCCACCCAGAGCCTATTAAGGTAAAAGAGCCACCTTCTGCAGCACTAAGGCTGCATTCTGTGAAGGTGGCTGTTATGTTTTTTTTTATCCCCAAGGGTATGTGTCCACCTTCAGGATGGCCGGCGGTTTGGACGGAGCGGCAAACCCGCTCCGCCCTAAGCCCCGCCCCCTTCTGTGACGCGATGATGCCGGATACGTTCATTGCACACATCCGGCATCATCGCACCCCCCAGATAGGGCCCTGTGATTTACCTTGCGGCGGTGCAGCGTCGCCGCAAGGTACACGGACATGCTGCGATCTAAAAAGACGCGCAGCATGTCCGGAATCGAAGGGCCATACTGCAGAAATAGTTACTTTTATAAATTTGGCACCATAACTGCATCACTGCACAGGCGCCAGATTCCCAGCCCCGCAGGGTGAATAAGTCATAACACTGTGGGGCGGGATCTGGGGCCTGCGCAACACGCATGCGCGATCTCCGTACATCAGTTGATGTAAGTTCCAGGGCAGCGCGCACGGCGGGGGGTGTAAAAGGTTCCCTTTAAATATCTGTAGCACATCAACCATCCTCCAATCCAGTAGCACCACCCATGTTACAAGAGAGTAACAGATCCGCAATTGATCCGCAGCGTTTTTTGAGGTGCAGAAACGCTGCAGATCCGCAATTGATTTACAGTACACTGTAAATCAATGAGAAAAAAAAAATGCTGTGCACACTTTGCGGAAAATCCATAGCGGTTTAAAAGAAGTAGCATGTCACTTTTTTGTGAATCTGCAGCGTTTTTGTACCCATTCCGTTGCATTTTTGAAAGCTAAATAAAGATCCATTATTGAACAAAAAAAAAAAATAAAAGAATTGTGATGCAATTTCTTGTCCAACCTCTTCATTTACATACTGCATTGAAAAATAATGTTTACACACAGAAAGATAGATAGATCTATAGATGGATAGATGGATCTATAGATGGATAGATCTATAGATGGATGGATAGATCTATAGATGGATAAAACGCTGCAAATCTGTGCGTTTTTTTCTGCAGCATATCTACAAAAATTCTCAATTTCCCATTGAATAACATTGCTTGTGCACCACTACACTGCGGATTTCATGTAATTCCACGCGTCCAAAAATGCTGCAGATCTGTATCTAAATCCGCAACGTGTGCACATAGCCTTAGACTATGTGCACAGGTTGCGAATCCGCAGCGTTTTTCTACGAGCGGAATTGCATCAAATCTGCAGTGTAGTGCACAAGCAATGCTAGTCAATGTGAAATTGAGAGTTTTTGTGCACATGCTGCGGAAAAAAAAACGGGCGGATCTGCAGCATTTTATTTTCCGCAGCATGTCAATTCTTTTTGCGGATCTGCAGCGTTTCTGCACCCATTGACTTACATTCTGTCAAGCCAATCTGCAGCAAAGCCGCAGGTTTAAAAAAGATCTGCGGTTTTGCTGCGGATGTGACTGCAAGAAACGCTGCAGATCGGGAGGGGTAAGAGTGTGTGGGCAGAGTCTGTTTGTGCTTAGAAGATGTGCATGTTTGTGTGCGGGTGTGTGTGCACGTGTGTGTGTGAGAGTGTGAGAGTGTGAGAGTGTGTGAGTGTGTGTCTAGGCAGGCATCGTCCGATGGGACTGCTAGTCCCATCCGGCTATGCCTGCTACAATGACAAATAGCTGGATGATGGGACAGTATTAGTCCCATCATCCGGCTACTGTGTTCACGTGAAAAAAAAACAAAAACACAACACATATACAGGACATACATATAGACATACAGTACATACAACATACAGTACATTCTCGCCATACAGCTAATCTCCGAAGCACTCGATCACCTGTAAAAAATATTAAAATAATAAACCAACAGTAAACTCCCTGATCCGATGTAATCCATTTTAATAACGAGTGTCCCACAACGATCTCCCGTGGAGAGCTGTCACATCGGCAGATGCGACCACTCTCCAGGGGCTCCGATGATACAATGGCGGAAGGTATCCTTCCGCACTGTATCCCTCCACCACTGTGAGTAGAGCAAAGTTCATACTGTCACTTGCGGCACAGATGCGCGGACAATTCTCACGCAGCAATGCCGTAAAGTGCAAGGCCATTGAACCCTCAGTGATAACACTGCAGGAGCCATTGTCTCCTGTCAGTGTCACTGGAGGCCTATAGAGCTGTCAAATCTCCTAATATGACAGCTCTATAGGGGAGACAGTCGTGAGACACCAGTTATTAAATGGACTGCTTCAGACCAGGGAGTATTTGTGTTGGTTTATTATTTTCTTTTTTTTCCAGGAGATGGAGGGCATCGCATGGATTGGCAGAACAATAAAAATGGCATAACTGTGCGGTGTTTTATTTTGCGTGTGTGTGTGTGGTTATTTAACTCATTAACAACTATAAGACTAGCAATGGATAGGTGTTTTATTGACGCCTCTCCATTACTAAGCCGGCTTGATGTCACCTTACAATTCAAAGCTGACATTAACCCCATATTATGCCACAGCTACAGGGCAGTGCGAAAAGAGAGGCTAAGTGCCGGAATTGGGGCATCTTACAGATGCGCCAATTTCTAGGGCGACTGGGAGCTGGCGTTTGTAGTGGGGAGGGGGCGCAATATCCATGGTCCCTTCCTAGGCTATGAATATCAGCCCACAGTTGTCTGCATAGCCTTTTCTGGCTATTAATTATAGGGGGACCCCACATCATTTTTTTGGGGGGTCCCCCTATTCTAATAGCCAGTAAAGGCTAAGTATACAGCTTCAGGTTGATATTCATAGCCTGGGAAGAACCATGGGTATTAACCCCTACCCAGGCTATAAATATCAGCCCCTAGTCGCTGGCTTTCCCTCTCTGGCGCAGAAAATTGCGCGGAAGCCTACACCTTTTTTTTTCTTTTATTTTTATAAATTATATGTTATATGTTATTATATGATATTGTGTTTAAGGCTAGGGTCACACTTGTGAGAAACTCGCACAAGTCTCTCGCATCAATACCAGAGCATGTATTTCAATGCAGCTGAACGCTCCAGTCTCGAGTGCCGGCGGCAGTGCCGGGTATTGATGCGAGAGACTCGTGCGAGTTTCTCACAAGTGTGACCCCGGCCTAACTCTTTATGTACCATTTTATTATGTTTATTACTAAACAACAGGCTTGTTATTATCTATCGATAGATATATCTATCAATAGATAGATGGATAGATGTATAGATCTATAGATGGGTTCATAGATAATAGATAAGAGATAAGATAGATTTATCTATCTATCTGTGTGTAAACATTATTCTTCAATGGAGTATGTAAATGAAGAGGATGGATAAGTAATGACAGAACAGTTTAATTTTTTGTTTGCTCAATAATAGATTTTATTTAGCTTTCAAAAACGCATCAAATCCGCACGGATTTTTACCTGCGTTTTCTGCCAAGAGATGCAGAATCTGCGCAGAAAATTCCACAGGCAAATCTGCAACGTGTGCACATACCCTAAGGGTATGTTCCCACGGTCCATAAACGCTACGGGTTGGACGCTGCGTAAATCCGCAGCGACCAACCCAAAGCGGCCAGATGTAACTACATAGTGGATGGGACTTTGAGAAATCCCATGCCCGCTATGCGTGCACCAGCAGCTTCTCTGCGGAGACAGACATGTGGCACGTCTTTCCAGGCTGCAGCATGTCTATTGATCTTGTAGAGACGCGAGTCTCCGCAAGATAAAGTTCACCCGCCAATGTACTAATTGCGGTGATTCCACACGGATCAATGAACACATGTGGAATCACCTGTGTTCAAAAGCCGGCAGCGCTTTGGACAGAGCAGACGTGCTGCGTCCAAAGCGCTGCCTAATACTGAACATGTGGACATACCCTAAAAAAGGTTCTCAGCACAGGATTTTTTTTTTTCTGCAACACATCCAATTGTGGACATTTTTATGACAAGATCTGTTGATTGTAATGAACTTATGTTTGCAGAACAGTCCCTTTAAATTAACCGTAGGAGTGGAAATCACTCACACCCGTTCTGCGCCTGAGCCGCTGCCTTATATGGCAAACTTACACCAAACATTCTCCTTACTCATGCTGAAATGATGACACAGAAGCCATAAACCAAGTTCTGCTAACAATCATAAAAGTTCCCAAAGTGCAGCGAGGAAATGAAGCAAAAGTGGGCACAAGAGATAACTACTCCCCGACAGCTTCACATTCTGCTGTCAGTCATTTCATCAGGATGAACTAAATTCGGATGACCTTTCTACTTGTCAGCCATTATCCTGTCATCAGAGAGGAAGCCTATAATAAACCAGAGAACTTAGCCCATCACTGTGGACATTTAGCCTTTCTTATGAGGCAAATGAGAAGTGACCCGACCACCCACCTATCTTCAGTAGTGAACAGAGGAAGAAAAAAAAAAAGTTGACAAATAAGATTTAGAAAGGGAAGCTTCAGGCCATTATAATATAGACATGTGAAGTACCTGCCATGCCATATCCACTACATGGGGAGGCCACGACACTGTCTGCAGGCACTAGGTGGGGAGGCCACGACACTGTCTGCAGGCACTAGGTGGGGAGGCCACGACACTGTCTGCAGGCACTAGGTGGGGAGGCCACGACACTGTCTGCAGGCACTACGTGGGGAGGCCACGACACTGTCTGCAGGCACTACGTGGGGAGGCCACGACACTGTCTGCAGGCACTACGTGGGGAGGCCACGACACTGTCTGCAGGCACTACGTGGGGAGGCCACGACACTGTCTGCAGGCACTACGTGGGGAGGCCACGACACTGTCTGCAGGCACTACGTGGGGAGGCCACGACACTGTCTGCAGGCACTACATGGGGAGGCCACGACACTGTCTGCAGGCACTACGTGGGGAGGCCACGACACTGTCTGCAGGCACTACGTGGGGAGGCCACGACACTGTCTGCAGGCACTACGTGGGGAGGCCACGACACTGTCTGCAGGCACTACGTGGGGAGGCCACGACACTGTCTGCAGGCACTACATGGGGAGGCCACGACACTGTCTGCAGGCACTACGTGGGGAGGCCACGACACTGTCTGCAGGCACTACGTGGGGAGGCCACGACACTGTCTGCAGGCACTACGTGGGGAGGCCACGACACTGTCTGCAGGCACTACGTGGGGAGGCCTCGACACTGTCTGCAGGAACTACGTAGGGATGTGAAGACATTACAAGGTAAGTATATATTAAGATAAGATCTTAAATAGCCAGTGCCTTTTTTTGTGCATTGGTAGGAGATACGTGCTTCTAACATTGTGTCTATGGCCGATTGCTAGATATGGAAAAGTCCTGTGCATGTAGTCAGGAAGGCATTATGCACCTGTCCTATTAATCAGAACAGGAGGAGTGAATGATGACCTCCTGATGTGGAAGTGAGACATACTAAATACCCAACTCCGACAAATTCCTGTGAGCTGCTCACATGTCCAGTGTAAATACCTCTAGTCTGCAGCACCATGTCTTACAACTTTCCACTGTAATGGGACATTTACATGCAATAAATATGGTCCTAGCAGTGTTTACTTTCAGACTATATGGACACATCCTAATAAACAGGAATTGTCCTGGCCAGTTGTCCAAGTTAGTGTATATATATATATATATATATATATATATACATACACACACATATACACACACACTATATATATATATATATATATATATATATATATATATATATATATATATATATATATATATATATATATATATATATATATATATATATATATACATATATACACACATACACACACATACACACATACACAAGCACATACACACACTATCAGAAAGTCACAGAGGAACAGCACAAAACAGTTCTTAGGCTAGTTTCACACTAGCATTCGGCAGGGCTGCGGATGGCAGCCTTATTCCTCAGTTAAACCCCGCCCACTGCCGCCCCTCTTCCTTCAGCTCCGCCTATGTCTGCAGTGGGCGGGGCTTCACGGAGGAAGAAGGCTGCCATCCGCAGCCCTGCCGAACGCTAGTGTGAAACTAGCCTAAGAAAAGCATTTAAAAGCACCACTCAAGCTTTGTTTTTAAATTTTTCCTTCTATCGCCGCTGCAGCGGTCCGTCTCCTGCAATGTGTGACCTGCCAGCTGCTCCAGTGTTTGGTCACTAATCAATATAACTATCAGAGTCTCCTTCTGGCCTCATTCTGGCCCTGAGACTTGCACTGAGAGCTTGAGACGTAGTTTCTGACTTACAGCCAGTCAGAAGCTACTGTCGCAGGACGGGGCTGCAGGACCGGAGTGGCGCCAAAACACGGTGAAGACGCCGGACGGTGACTATATGACATGGGGCAGGGGGTTTACATTTAAAGCACCACTCCAACCCAGAAAAAAAAAAATACAAATGCTGGAGTGCTGCTTTATTTCTACTTTTACATTTTTTTTTTAACCATTCTAATAAATAAACCGAATATCTGCTGTAAAAACGGCGGCAACATATTCAAGGAGATATCAGGATGGCAACGCTTTTTATGTACAGTAACTGCACTGGTGCATTTTTATTGCCTTAGGCAAAAGTTTAAAGACGCACTTATCCCATCAAAATGTTTATCCTTTTAATACACTGCTCAAAAAAATTAAGGGAACACACATGCTACATATCACTGAATGAAATATTCCAGTTGTAAATCTTTATTCATTACATAGTGGAATGTGTTGAGAACAATAAAACCTAAAAATTATCAACGTAAATCACAACTAATATCCCACGGAGGTCTGGAGTTGGAATGATGCTCAAAATCAAAGTGGAAAATGAAGTTACAGGCTGATCCAACTTCAGTGGAAATGCCTCAAGACAAGGAAATGATGCTCAGTGGTGTGTGTGGCCTCCACATGCCTGTATGATCTCCCTACAATGCCTGGGCATGCTCCCGATGAGGCGGCGGATGGTTTCCTGAGGGATCTCCTCCCAGGCCTGGACTAAAGCATCTGCCAACTCCTGGACAGTCTATGGTGCAACATGACTGTCGGATTCAGGTCTGGGGATCGGGGGGGGGCCAGTCCAAAGCTTCAATACCATCATCTTGCAGGAACTGCTGACACACTCCATCCACATAAGGTCTGGCCTTGTCCTGCATTAGGAGGAACCCAGGGCCAACCACACCAGCATATGGTCTCACAAGGGGTCTGAGGATCTCATCTCGGTACATAATGGCAGTCAGGCTACCTCTGGCGAGCACATGGAGGACTGTGCAGCCCTCCAAAGAAATGCCACCCCACATCATTACTGACCCATTGCCAAACCGGTCATGCTGAAGGATGTTGCAGGCAGCAGATCGCTCTCCATGGCGTCTAAAGACTGTCACGTCTGTCACATGTGCTCAGTGTGAACCTGCCTTCATCTGTGAAGAGCACAGGGTGCCAGTGGCGAATTTGCCTATCCTGGTGTTCTGTGGCAAATGCCAAGCGTCCTGCATGGTGTTGGACTGTAGGCACAACCCCCATCTGTGGACGTCGGGCACTCAGACCATCCTCATGGAGTCTGTTTCTAACCATTTGCGCAGACACATGCACATTTGTGGCCTGCTGGAGGTCATTTTGCAAGGCTCTGGCAGTGCTCCTCCTGTTCCTCCTTACACAAAGGCTGAGGTAGCGGTCCTGCTGCTGGGTTGTTGCCCTTCTACGGCCCCCTCCACGTCTCCTGGTGTACTTGACTGTCTCCTGGTAGCGCCTCCAGCATCTGGACACTACGCTGACAGACACAGCAAACCTTCTTGCCACAGCTCGCATTGATGTGCCATCCTGGATGAGCTGCACTACCTGAGCCACTTGTGTGGGTTGTAGAGTCCGTCTCATGCTACCACGAGTGTGAAAGCACAACCAACATTCAAAAGTGACCAAAACATCAGCAAGAAAGCACTGGTACTGAGATGTGGTCTGTGGTCCCCACCTGCAGAACCACTCCTTTATTGAGTGTGTCTTGATAATTGCCAATAATTTCCATCTATTGTCTATTCCATTTGCACAATAGCATATGAAACAGTGTTGCTTCCTAAGTGGACAGTTTGATTTCACAGAAGTTTGATTTACTTGGAGTTATATTCTGTTTAAGTGTTCCCTTTATTTTTTTTTTGAGAAGTGTATATTGCAATAACCATATTATATGGCACTGTGTAGTTAAGATTTCTCATTTTACCCATCTACTTAGCTAATTATTCTCTTTCCCATTAGGTCTACAACATCATGTGATTATAAACCGACTATCCGAAGCCTTCTACACGCTATAGAAACAGGAGGACAATTTTCTCTGTACAAGTCATGAGTCATAGCAAAAGTTAATGATGGGGAAGAGGAGCAGCTGGGTCAGAAGGTGAAGGGGAATTGTTTCTACATAAAGCAGAAAAAAAAAAAGCCGGATTACTCACCGGTAATGCTCTTTTAATGAGTCCACGACAGCACCCCACATGAGAGAGAGGGATCCGCCCCATAGGAACAGGAAACCTACAGAATAAAAGGAGGCGGTCCCCTCTCCTCCTCAGTTTAGTTTACAGAGTACAAAAAGGGAACCGCAAAAGCTTTAGTATTAATTCTTATTCAGCAAAATATCTTAAACTCTATACAACCATTATTTGTGAATTTAAAAGGAAGAGCTGTGCATAACTTAGGGAGGGTAGTAAATGGGTGCTGTCGTGGACTCATTAAAAGAGCATTACCGGTGAGTAATCCGGCTTTTTACCCTTCGCCACGACAGCACCCCACATGAGAGATTTTCAGAGATTCATTATTTGGGTGGGATTACTGTATTTAGAACAGCTCTACCAAAGGTCAGATCCGAAGATGCAGATAGATCAAGTCTATAATGGTTGTAAAAGGTAGAAGGTGTAGACCAAGTTGCGGCCTTACATATTAGATGGATCGGGACATCCGCTTGTTCCGCCCAGGAGGAAGCCATGGCTCGTGTTGAGTGCGCTTTAATACCCACTGGAGGAATCTCGCCTTTCGATGTATAGGCCAAGCAGATAGCATCTCTGATCCACCGAGATATGGTAGCTCTCGTGACCCCATGTCCTTTCTTGTGGCCCTGAAAGGAGATAAACAGAGCCCTACTCTCCCTCCATGTGTGACACCTTTCTATATAGGTCAGGATGGCTCTTCTGACATCTAAGGTGTGGAATTTATGCTGTTCTGGAGTTACAGGTGAATCAAAAAAGGAAGGGAGAAATATCTCTTGGGACCTGTGGTAGGTGGACGCTACCTTAGGGAGGTATGAGGGGTCTGGTTTTAGGACTATCCGATCCTGGAATATCAGTAAGAAGGGTGGGTCTACTGATAGGGCCTGGATGTCGCTAACCCGTCTAGCTGAGGTTAGGGCTACCAAGAGGGCTACTTTATATGTCAGGACTTTTAAAGGTATTGAATCTAGTGGCTCAAATGGGGAGCTGGTTAAGGCCTCTAGCACTAGATTTAAATCCCACGGAGGTAGACGGGGAATATGGACCGGTTTACTACGTTCACAAGATTTTATGAATCTGGAGATCCACCTATTAGCTGCTATATTGCATCCATATAGGGCTCCTAATGCCGAGACCTGAACTCTCAAGGTATTTACAGATAATCCTAACTCTCGGCCTTTCTGCAAGAACTCTAAAATAGGTGTGATTGGAACTTGCTTAGTGAACGGTACCGTGTGAAAGTCTAAAAATTTATTCCATACCCTACTATATATTAGGGTGGTAGATCTTTTTCTGCTCAATAAGAGGGTGTTAACTAGTTCTGCTGAGAACCCTCTTGATCTTAGTAGTTGCCTCTCAAATTCCACGCCGTCAAGTGAAGACCTTTCACTTGCGGGTGGAAAAAGGGGCCTTGGGACAGCAGTTCCTTGTCTGATGGGAGGATCCATGGATCGCATAGGCACATGGTCTGGAGACAAGAGAACCATGGTCTTTTCGGCCAGAATGGTGCAATGAGGATCACTCTTGCTTGTTCCCTCCTGATTTTTCTGATCACTAGAGGAATCAGAGACATTGGAGGAAAGGCATATGCCAGCTGGAATCTCCAAGGATGGTGGAGAGAGTCCAACATATCTGGGTGATCCATGACGTTCAGGGAAGCGAACCTTTTTACTTGCCGGTTGTCTCTTGTGGCAAATAGGTCGATTTGTGGTATCCCCCATGACTCTGTTATCATACTGAATATGGATCTGTTTAAGGTCCATTCCCCTTGACGTAGCTCGTTTCGACTGAGATAGTCTGCCCTGATGTTTTCTACACCTCTGATATGCAGGGCTGTTAGGGATGTTAGATGAGTCTCTGCCAGCTGAAAGATGTCTGCAGCTATGGTCATTAGACTTCCTGATCTTGTACCACCCTGACGGTTCACATATGCCACTGTGGTGGAATTGTCCGAGTAAATTCTTACATCTGCTCCTTGAATCTGCGGAAGAAAGTGATTTAAGGCATACTCTACCGCTTTTAACTCCTTCCAATTGGAGGAACATGACAATTCTGCCTGGTCCCAAGTATCTTGGGCCAGACTGTTTTTCATATGTGCTCCCCACCCAATAGGGCTGGCGTCAGTGGTAATTATTTTAGACGGGTCTATTATCCATGGCACACCCTCTGAGAGGTGGTCCATGTCTAGCCACCAGGATAGCGATTCTAAGACATCTTTGGAAAGAGTTATTTTGCTTTCTAGATGTCCGTCTTTATCCTGAGCCGACAATACCTCATACTGTAATTGACGAGTATGAAATTGTGCCCATGGTACAGCAGGGATACATGATGATAATGACCCCAGTAAGGACATGCTCTTCCTTAGTGTCATGTAGGGGTTGCGTATTGCGTCTGATACCCTTGATTGTATAATCAGTTTCTTTGCCTGGGGGAGGAAGCATCTCTGACTTACGGAGTCTAGCTGGATTCCTAGAAATGTCTGGACGGTTTCTGGATTCAGCCGGGATTTTTCGAAGTTGATGATCCAACCTAACTCCTGTAGGGACGAGATCGTATTAGATAGACGAGTTTTACACTGAAGCATGGAATTTCCCACCACTAGAAAGTCATCTAGGTAGGGTATTATCAAGGTATCTTGTTGACGTAGATGAGCCATTACTTCTAATATCACTTTAGTGAAGATGCGGGGAGCCATAGAAAGCCCAAATGGCATTGCAACATACTGAAAGTGACGAACCTGTCCTCCCAGGATGACTGCTACCCTTAGATACTTTTGATGTTCCGGATGTATGGGAAGATGATAATAAGCATCCTTTAAGTCTATTCCGGCCATGACACACCTAGGAAACAAGAGTTTTATGGTTGAACTAATAGATTCCATTTTGAAGGTATGATTACGCAGGAAGGCATTTAACCTCTTGAGGTTTATGATGGTTCTAAATGAACCATCAGGCTTATTGATCAAGAATAAAGGGGAATAGAACCCCTTCCCTTCTTGATCTCGGGGAACTTCTATCAGGACTTTTTTAGACAGAAGAGATAGGATCTCTGATTCCAGAGCCCTTTGTTGGTCTTGACCTTTTGGAGATGTTACTATAAAGGAATCCCAAGGGATTCGATCAAATTCCAATTTTAGGCCGTATTGTACAATGTCCAGAATCCACTGGCTGGATGTAATTTGTTCCCATCTGGGGAAGAAGAATTTCAATCTGCCGCCTACCTCCTGGTTAGCGGTATTTACGTTTCGGGTTATGGGACCCGCTAAAAAAGGCACCTTTTTGCTTCGGGTCCTTCGACTCCCATCGCTCCCTTTGTTCGAACGGCTTGTTCCTGGTAAAGGGACGTCTTTTGAAGGCTCTCCTGTAGGATGGAAGATACTGGTTAGGGAAGCCTTTTTTCCTTTCACCTGCTTTACTTAGGAGCTCATCCAGTGCTTTTCCGAAAAGAAACTCACCCTGGCAGGGGATCGCACAAAGTTTTGCTTTGGCCTGTGCGTCCCCTTTCCAGTTCTTTAGCCAGAGTGCTCGCCGGGCTGTGTTCACTAGGCCGGCTGACCTGGCTGCTAGGCGTAGCGAGTCCACAGAGGCATCAGCCAGGAATGCTACTGCTTCTTTGATTAGAGGGAATTTCGGCAGGATTGACTCTCTCGAAGTTCTACCTCTAATCTGTTCCTCCAGTTGCTCCATCCATACTAGCAGTGACCTCGCAGTGCAGGTGCTAGATATGGCGGGTCTGAACGCCCCCGTGTTGGCTTCCCACGACCTTTTTAGTAAAGCCTCCGCTTTACGATCCAGCGGGTCTGTCAGGACTCCTGAATCTTCCACCGGTAAGACCGACTGTTTGGTTGTGGAGGCTACAGCGGCATCCACCTTCGGCACCTTTGACCAGGTATTTAGTTCCTCGTCACTGAAGGGATAGCGTCTTTTAGAGGATGATGGTAGAAAACCTCTATTTTGCTTATCCCACTCTTTTTTTACTATTTCTTTAATAGTTTTTATGACGGGGAAGGACCTACGTTTTTTCTGTCCTAACCCCGCGAACATGATGTCCTGAGCCGTTTTACTTTCTTTCTCGTCTGAGCACCCCATCGTGCTTCTGACGGATTTTATCAAATTGTCCACACTGCTGTTGGGAAGACAAAGTCCCCCTTCAGCCTCGGATGAGCTCGGCTGGGATTCCGCTTCGCCTGAGGATATACATACGTCCTCTGACTGTGAGCTGACCGGAGATTTGGACCTACTAGGCTGACGGGTACTGGTGGTACTAGCCTGTGCCAACCCCTGCATTTCTTCCCGGATTATAGCTCGGACATCTGACGGAGTCATTATGTTTTCCTGTCGTAAGGTTTGCACGATACATTCCGAACACAGTTTTTTGACATAATCATCCGGGAGGGGCTGTGTACATAAAGCACATTCCTTGTGCTTGGACTTGTGTGTCCTTTTCTTAGTCTAGAGGAAGGATACAGGAGGAACATATATCAGCATATAGGTAGAGACTCTTTCAAAAACTCACCCAGTGAAGCTGACAGGTACCGGTTCTGGAGGCGGATTTCGTTTGGTGGTAGAACCCTTCCCTGGAGGTCGATCACCACTTTTTGTGCTGCTCCTAGCGCTCCTCTCCTTGCTAGGAGAACGCTGTTGCACCGCGGGCAAGTGCGCATCGTCGGCCGGTGAAGCCATCTTACACACACCGGCCCGACGCTAGCGCTGCATTTTTAAAACTGCCGCCCATTCTCCTGCCTCCCCGGACCAACCCGGAAGTGCTCCAGCGACTTCCGGGTTAGACGCGCCGCTCTCACTCACCATGCGGCGGCTGGGGATATTAAGCCGGCCGCAGCAGCGCGCGCGTCCTCACGGTGCCGGGCGGACCCACGGTGACCGGACCCGGACCGTGGATGTATGGCCAGACGAGGGGGGAGGCTGCAAGCAGGGGCTCCCCCGCCGCTGCTTCTGGAACCGCAGCCCCTGCCGTTCCCATAGATACCGACGCAGGCGGGTGCATGGCCCAGGGATCCTCTTCATCTGTAGGTAAGCCGGGTCCCTGTAGGAACAGGAAACCTAAACTGAGGAGGAGAGGGGACCGCCTCCTTTTATTCTGTAGGTTTCCTGTTCCTATGGGGCGGATCCCTCTCTCTCATGTGGGGTGCTGTCGTGGCGAAGGGTAAAAAAGAATTATCTGGGTAGAAGGGCAAAATGAGCAACTGTAAGTACACAGTACTATATAATATGGTGACTGCAATATATTAAGTTGAAAAACTTAGAGGGGAGGAGAGTGCTTAATTAAGTGGGATTAGAGCAGATTTGATTTTCATTGAGATCTTTATTACAATGCATCTTGTGCATCCTGTTACTTACTTTTATAAAAGCTTTGGGACATGTTTAATATACTGGTGAATGAAGGGCCAGACACGGAGGCAAGGGGCACTTGTCTGAGATTTTTGTATGAAGCCCCCATTTTAAAAGTTGTTTTCTATTTTAATTTTTTATGCCCATAGGCTTGCACTAGTGAAAAATAAAATCAGAGTTGCTGATCCTCCTCGTATACTGCTCCGATCTGGGTTATTAGGTGGCAGCGGTGACATCACTACTAGTGATGAGCGAGTGTGCTCGTTACTTGGGTTTTTCAAGCATGCTGGGGTGTTCTCCGAGTATTTTGGGTGTGCTCGTAGATTATATTTGAGTTGCCGCAGCTTAATGATTTGCGGCTGCTTGACAACCTGAATACATGTGGGGATTTCCTAAAACAGGCAATCCCTGCATGTGTTCAGGTTGTTTAAAAGCCGCAAATCATGCAGCTGCGGCGACTCAAACATAATCTACGAGCATGCCCAAGATAATCGGAGAACACCCGAGCATGCTTGGAAAACCCGAGTAACGAGCACACTAGCGCATCACTAATCACTACTACACACAGGGCCACATTAGCCAATCACAAAGCTCAGCAGCTTGTGCCACCTAGCTTGGTATGACTGCTGAGCTCAGTAATTGACTGCTTGAGGTCACTGCCGCAGCCTCCAAGACACAGGAAAGTGAGTATGCCTGGTTTTATTAATTACTTATCCCCAACGCAAGCCTGAGAACAAAAAAAAAAAAAAAAAAAAAAAAAAAAGGAAAATCCCTTATCCCTTTAAACACATTTCATACAAAAGTATAAAAAAAAAAAAGATGTTGTACACATCAGAAAATCACACTGCACACATTCTAAAAATACACAGTGCATCAGACGAGAACAAACAGCGTGTGCACTATTACCACATTATAATCGTGTCAGACTATGACACGGAACTTCCAGGGGTCATCTCCAGCAGGCTCAATTCAGAGGTTTCACAGCTACAGTTGACAGTTACCCCTCTACCCACCAACACCACTAAGCCTCACCCCAATTCAACCAACACAGCAATTATTGGCTTCCTACGGCAGTAGGCATGAACATTATGTGGTTCAGCGCCCTCTACTAGTAGTAAGGGGTCCCTACCCTCTAGGCAACTGCTGCACAGGCCATTTGTCCACTTCTGGGTGGATGAACAAATCCTTTATTTAATGCCGGCGGGTGTGACCCACTGCGCAAGGAGACCGGCTTACCCTTGAGGAGCGTGACTAAGCGACATCCTCTGATGGTGAGGATAGGCATGGCCACTAGTAGAGATCAGGTACCACTCCAGGGCAGTCCCTGGGTCTGTAACAGGTGGGCTGAAGGGTCAGAGACACAGGTACAAGGTACAGCAGGTCGAAGGCAAAGATGTGGCCAGACAATCCAAGGTCAGGGAAGGCAGTACAGGTTCGATACACATAGCAGAGGTCAGGACCGAAGAGGACAGGCAGGACGGATAAACAAGCCGGGTCGATAACAGGAGTAACAATACAAACAAGAGCAGGGCACTAATAGACAAACTAACTAGGAATTAGGGTATGTGCACACGTAGAATGGTCCACTGCGGATTTTTCCGCAGCGGATTTGATAAATCCGCAGGGCAAAAACACTGCGTTTTTCCTGCAGATTTATCGCGGTCTTTGTGCGGATTCCACTGCGGTTTTACACCTGCGGATTTCTATTATGGAGCAGGTGTAAAACCGCTGCGGATTCCGCAAAGAAGTGACATGCTGCGGAATGTAAACCGCTGCATTTCCGCACGTTTTTTTCCGCAGCATGTGCACTGCGGATTGCGTTTCCCATAGGTTTACATTGTACTGTAAACTCATGGGAAACTGCTGCGGACCCGCAGCTGCAGAAACGCTGCGGATCCGCAGCAAAATCCGCATCGTGTGCACATACCCTTAACGGTCAGACAAGGAGAGGTGGGAGGAGCTGCCTCAAATATTCCCTGCTTGCAGGTGATGAGCCAGGGAACCTAATTTCTGCAGAACAGCAGGGTTGAATTCCTGCAGAAACTGGCCACATCCCCTCATAGCCACGTAGAGACCGCAGGAAGATGCAGCAGTGCTGAGGTGTGCTGCAGGAAGCAAACTCACTGAGAAGCCGTGACACTAATTGCGTACTAGGCACATATTTAGGCTCCTCTGGTCTCTGTAAGGTTCTTTGATCAGTCAACATAAATTCATGTTTAATACACAGTACAGGTCAGTTTTGGGTTATAACCACATATACAGTATAAAAAGGTATTCACTTTGCTCATTAGAAGAGATTATTAGAATCTTAGTAGTGCCCTCAAATTTCTGTGATGGTGGCTCAGTATTGGATAGCACTGTTGGTTTGCAGTCCTGGGTTCAAATCCCACCATGGACAACATATGCAAGGAAAACACAAAAAGTGCCCCACAGCATAAACATGGAGGATGGTGAAAATCAGAAAACCTCCACACAAAAAATCCTCCAATGAATTCATATAAAAAATTAATTTTATTGAACCATGTCTAAAACATATTTAAAAAGGGATGACATCATACAGAAAAAAAATGAAATAGCAAGCAAACATTGGGCAGAAGGATGAGTTATGTCCGATAATAGTAAATGCATAGAGACCGACAATAAGGTCACTAAATGAAAATGAAAGCACAGTGCTAAAAATGGATCAAATACAAAATGTATATAAATAAGGACTGATCATATCCTACAGGATTGGGTAAAGTGGTTTAAATATCAATAAAGGACTCCATAAAGTTCAAGAAACAAGATATAATGCACGGTAAGCAGAGTCACGTAGGAGCTTCATAAAAAAGACATTTATTTGCACATCATGTTCTCCCCGTGTATGTTCTCCCCGTGTTTGCATGAGTTTGCTCTGGGTTCTCCGGTTTCCTACCGCATTCCAGAGACATACTGATAGGAAATTCAAATCGGGAACTCCATTGGGGACAATGATGATAATGTCAGTAAAGCGCTGCGGAATAATGGCAATAAACAAATAATGCATAATAATGAATGGTAGAAAACATCTAAATAAGGGAAAATCATGTTTATTGTTGGATTTCAGCCCCGATAGCTGCTAGGATACACAAAGTCACAGGGTTTTTATATCAAAATAGCATAAGGTGTATTGTCCAGTATAAATTTCACAACTCCAAAACAACTTTTTTCAGTACAAATGAATAACAAACAGTTCTTCATTCATTTTGCAATGAAGCAAAGTAAAGTGGGTACGGAAAGTATTCAGACCTGTTTAAATTTTTCACTCTGTTTCACTGCAGCCATTTGGTAAATTAAAAAAAGTTCATTTTTTTCTCATTAATGTACACTCTGCACCCCATCGTGACTGAAAAAAAACAGAAATGTAGTAATTTTTGCAAATTTATTAAAAAAGAAAAAGTGAAATATCACATGGTCATAAGTATTCAGACCCTTTGCTCAGTATTGAGTAGAATCACCCTTTTGAGCTAGTACAGCCATGAGATTCTTGGGAATGATGCAACAAGTTTTTCACACCTGAATTTGGGGAACCTCTGCCATTCTTCCTTGCAGATCCTCTCCAGTTCCATCAGGTTGGATGGTGAACGTTGGTGGACAGCCATTTTCAGGTCTCTCCAGAGATGCTCAATTGGGTTGAGGTCAGAGCTCTAGCTGGGCCAGTCAAGAATGGTCACAGAGTTGTTCTGAAGCCACTCCTTTGTTATTTTAACTGAGTGCATAGGGTCATTGTCTTGATGGAAGGTAAAACTTCTGCCAAGTCTGAGGTCCAGAGCACTCTGTGACTTAAATATGAGTGTCTGAGCAAAGGGTCTGAATACTTATGACCATGTGATATTTCAGATTTTCTTTTTTATTAAATTTACCAAGATTACTAAGTTTCTGTAATTTTTCAGTCAAGATGAGGTGCAGAGTGTACATTAATGTGAAAAAACGGTAATTGGACATACCGGTAATTGTATTTCCAGGAATCCATCCTGACAGCACCATTGGAGGACGTCCTTCTTCCCTCAGTGGGACAGGAACAACAAGCGGTTAAAAGGACCCTCCCCACTCCACCCACCAGTGATTTTCCAAGTACCACATCTGGATGGATGCAAAAAAAGAGAGTTTATTCAACAAATTTATACCAATTTTACATCATTTTTGTTTATTAATACATATTTGCAGTGGGAGGGAACTAGTAGTGCTGTCAGGATGGATTCCTGGAAATACAATTACCGGTATGTCTAATTACCGTTTTCCAGTTCACCACCTGACAGCACTATTGGAGAAATACCAAAGAATGGAAACCTAGGGTGGGACTACTGCATGTAATACTTTTCTACCAAAAGCTAATTGCTCTGACGAGACATTTAGTTTATAGTGTCTGGCAAAAGTAGAAAGACTAGTCCAAGTC
Organism: Ranitomeya variabilis; assembly: GCF_051348905.1. NCBI lineage: Eukaryota > Metazoa > Chordata > Amphibia > Anura > Dendrobatidae > Ranitomeya > Ranitomeya variabilis. Next base: position 377,968,977 of record NC_135235.1, on the reverse strand, counting down.
GCAGCCCTACAGATCTGCTCTGCTGAAGCTCCCCCTGTCTCTGCCCATGATGTAGCAATAGCTCGGGTCGAGTGGGCTCTAAGGATATCTGGGAGATCCATCCCCTGGACTGTATACGCTAGGTTTACAGTAGTCTTAATCCACCTAGCAATGGTTGACTTGGCTGCCTTACAACCTTTATTTGGTCCCCCATACTGTATGAACAGGTTCGTGTCTCGTCTCCAACCCTCAGTCGCCCTTAGGTATTTCAGAACTGTCTCTCTAACGTCAAGGTTATGATAGACCCCCTCCTTTGTGTTTCTAGGGTGTTGGCAGAATGAGGGAAGAATTACTTCCTGGTTTATGTTTGTAGATGAGACTACCGTGGGGAGAAAGGCTGGATTAAGTCTTAAGACTACTCTGTAAAAGATCCGGAGGTATGGTTCCTGAATGGATAGAGCCTGCATTTCCCCTAATCTCTTAGCTGAAGTGATGGCCACTAGAAAGGCTGTTTTCAAAGAAATTGGCTATGTCCATGTCCTCGGATAGTAAATATGGGGATCTGCACAGTGCATTAAAGGGAACCTGTCACCTGAATTTGGCGGGACCGATTTTGGGTCATATGGGCGGGTTTTCAGGTGTTTGATTCACCCTTTCCTTACCTGCTGGCTGCATGCTGGCCACAATATTGGATTGAAGTTCATTCTCTGTCCTCCGGAGTACACGTCAGCGCAAAGCAATATTGGTGCAATAAGGGTGAATCAAACACCCGAAAACTCCGCCCTTATGACCCAAAACTGGTCCCGCCAAATTCAGGTAACAGGTTCCCTTTAAGGACCAAATTCAGGTCCCAAGGAGGAGATGATTTCCTCACAAGAGGTCTCATTCTTTGTATGGCCCTAACAAATCTTGCTATCCACGGATGGGAGGCCAATGATGAGTCAAAAAACAAACTAAGGGCCGCAATCTGTACTTTTAAAGTACTAGGCCGGAGGCCTTTTTTAAATCCAAGTTGTAAAAAGTCAAGGATTTTAGGAATGTCTGGTTTTGAGGTATCTATAGGAGTCTCTCCTAGAAAGGAACAATACAGCTTCCAGATCTTGTTATAGATCGCTGAAGTTACCGGTTTCCTGCTTGCCTGCAGTGTGGTGATAACCTCTTCTGACAGGCCTCTGGCTCTCAGAGTCAGGCGTTCAGGATCCAGGCAGAGAGCTGTAGTGAATCCGGATTGCTGTGTAACACTGGACCTTGGCACAGAAGGTCCTGCCTCTACGGCAGGAGGATAGGTGTTTCTGTCGTCATTCTGGATAAAAGAGAAAACCAGCTCCTCTTGGGCCAAAATGGAACCACCAGGGTTACAGTTGCTCTTTCGTCCCGTATCTTCCTGAGTGTTCTCAGGATCAGTGGCAGGGGTGGAAAGGCGTACAGAAGACCTTCTCCCCAATGTTGAGACAGTGTGTCGACTCCCGCTGCTCCCTCTAGAGGATTGAGAAAAATGTTCTGGCCTTCGCATTTGATCTGGTGGCAAAGAGATCCACTAGAGGTGTCCCCCACAGCTGGCACAGATTGCTGAACACTTCTGGATTTAATTCCCATTCTCTGGGATCTACTGTCGTTCTGCTTAGAAAATCTGCTACCTGGTTTCTGGCACCCTCCAGGTGAACTGCCGAGATGGACCTGACGGATTTTTCTGCCCATCTGAAAATCTGGTCTGCCAAGTGTTGTAGGGATGGATGTCTTGGCCCTCCCTGGTGCCTTAGAAATGCCACTGCTGTTACGTTGTCGGACAGAATTCTCACGTGTCTGTCTCTGACCTGAGACTGGGCCTGGTAGAGCACTTTCCAAATTGAATTTTATTCAATGATATCCCCAAATTAGTATTAAATAGAAAAACTAAACAAAAACTAATTTTTAACCAATATCTTTATTTCAACATATTAAGGATAAATATACCAACACAACCCCTTAAAAAACCCTTTCTGTATAAGACAGGGTTACCTATCTGGTCACATATGTATATACGGGCAGGGGGATGGGGTCCCTGTCTAGGATCTAAACCTACGCGTCCCTGTGGTATCCCCTACCTAACTGCGGAGGTTGGCACCCTCTTGAACGCAATATGGCGCCCCCGCTCGTCGACGGCTAACCCTCAATGCCCTATGAGTCCCTAGTGCACAGAACGTCGTTAATGCCTCATGCCTGCCCACTCCTAGGGCCCAAATATTACCAATATAAACCAGATATGATATTTTCACCAATACCACAATAATAGATAAAAACACCGTCTCTTAAGGCTCAATCCAAAAACTTGAAACACTGAACCATCTATTCTAGGCCTCCTTCACTGGCTATAACGCCCTAGCGTGTCCCTACCAACGATACCCTACCTCACAGCGGAGGTTGGCACCCTCTTGATCGCACTATGGCGCCCCCGCTCCTCGGCGGCTGTCCCTGGGGCACCCTAAAGAGGTCCCTACAAAAAATTGGACCCGCTGCGGGAAAGTGCCTATGGGGCTGTACTGGTGGGCTACAATATGTACAGTTAGCTCATCATATAGATAGGAGTTGCACAGTGAATTAGAGCACGTTGTATATCAGCTCTGTCATTGAGTTACTCACACAAAGCAAAGATTAGATGCATGGCTACAATATACTTTAGCTTATCATATAAACAGAAGTTGCACAGTGAATTAGAACATACTGTAGCTCTGTCATTGATTTACTCATACAAAGCAAAAAATGGATGCAGTCTTATTTATACCCTAGAGACACATATATAGTGATGTCTCTATTGTTTCAAGATATACACATGGTGAAAAAGTCAAAATGATAGCAATTAAAAATCTGTTGCACTTATCTGTGCCCAGGTCTCGCCTCAACGCGTTTCCCCCCCATGATATGGTTCTTCAGGAGGCACATGGGAAAAAAACCGTGTGTGTCCACATCGGTGATATGCTGTGCCTGGTTGCAGGTGCACTTTCCAAATTGCATACAGTTCTCTGAAGTTTGAGGACTTGGCCGATACTTCTGGACTCCACTTCCCCTGGTAGTATGTCCTTCCTATGTGCCCGCCTGTTGTGAATTTGGATTCTGGGCTCCCCCGGTGGCCGCTTGTGGAATTGGACTTGTCATCCTCTTTCCTGTTTCACCTGGTTCCATCAGTAGTGGGTGTCGCTATTTAAGCTCATTTCTCTGGTGGTTTCTTGCCGGTCAACAATGTTATCTGATGCCTCTCGGTGCTTGTTCCTGCTTCTAGACAACTACTAGATAAGTTGGACTTTTGTCCATGTTTCGTTTTGCCTATTTGTTCCAGTTCACAGCTGAAGTTTTGTTACTGTGTCTGGAAAGCTCTCGTTGATCAGGGATTGCTACTCTGGCGTTATGAGTTAATGCCAGAGTTTAAGGTAATCTCTGGATGGTGTTTTGTTAGTGTTTTTCTGCTGACCATGAAAGTATACTATCTGTCTTCTGCTATCTAGTAAGCGGACCTCAAATTTGCTAAGACTATTTTCCTGCTGCGTTTGTTGTTTCATCTGAACTCACCGTCATTATATGTGGGGGGCTACTGTCTTCTTTGGAATATTTCTCTAGAGGTGAGCCAGGTCTTATATTTCCCTCTGCTAGCTATTTAGGTCTTAGGCCAGAGCTGGGCATCTAGCGATAAATAGGAAATGCTACCTGGCTATTTCTAGTTGCGCGGCAGGCTTAGTTCATGGTCAGTATAGTTCCATCTTCCGAGAGCTTGTCCCTCTATAGGCTTGCTATGATCTCTGCCTGCAGAGATCATGACAGTTTGACCGGCCCTTAAAGTGTTAAAGACCCAGGTTGAGAAAGGAGAGTTATAAGAAGTCTGCTGGAAATTTTTTTTTTTTTTTTTTTTTTTCCCTCCAGTCTGCCTTGCTGCAGTCTTTTTTCTCTCTCTCCTCCTAATCTCTGTATGGCTCTGTGTGCACCTGACAATAATGGATCTCCAGAGTGTAACTGCGGGTTTGAATAATCTCATCACGAAAGTACAAAATTTACAAGATTTTGTGGTACATGCTCCGGTATCTGACCCGAGAATTCCTTTGCCGGAGTTCTTCACAGGGAATAGAGCTAGCTTCCAGAATTTCCGAAATAATTGTAAGCTTTATTTGTCCCTGAAGTCTCGTTCAGCTGGAGACCCTGCTCAGCAGGTTAGGATTGTGATTTCCTTGCTCAGGGGTGACCCTCAAGGTTGGGCCTTCTCATTGCCAGCAGGGGATCCTGCGTTACGCGATGTGGATGCGTTTTTTCTGGCCTTGGGCTTGCTTTATGAGGAACCTCATTTGGAACTTCAGGCAGAAAAAACTTTGATGGCACTATCTCAGGGGCAAGACGAAGCTGAAGTTTTCTGCCAAAAATTCCGTAAATGGTCTGTGCTTACTCAGTGGAATGAGTGCGCCTTGGCGGCAACTTTCAGAGAAGGTCTCTCTGATGCCGTTAAGGATGTTATGGTGGGGTTCCCTGTGCCTGCAGGTCTGAATGAGTCCATGACAATGGCTATTCAGATTGATAGGCGTCTGCGGGAGCGCAAACCGGTGCACCATCTGGCGGTGTCTATGGAAAAGACGCCAGAAAGTATGCAGTGTGATAGAATTCTGTCCAGGAGCGAGCGACAGAATTTTAGACGGAAGAATGGATTGTGTTTCTATTGTGGGGATTCTACTCATGTTATATCAGCATGCTCTAGGCGTACAAAGAAGCTTGATAAGTCTGTTTCCATTGGCACCATTCAGTCTAAGTTTATTTTGTCTGTAACCCTGATTTGCTCTTTGTCATCCATTGCCACGGACGCCTATGTTGACTCTGGCGCCGCTCTGAGTCTTATGGATTGGTCCTTTGCCAATCGTTGTGGTTTTGATTTAGAGCCTTTGGAGACTCTTATTCCTCTGAAGGGGATTGACTCCACCCCATTGGCTAATAATAAACCACAATACTGGACACAAGTAACCATGCGTATCAATCCGGATCACCAGGAGATTATTCGTTTCCTGGTGCTGTATAATTTACATGACGATTTGGTACTGGGATTGCCATGGTTGCAGTCTCACAACCCAGTCTTGGACTGGAGAGCAATGTCTGTGTTGAGCTGGGGATGTAAGGGTATTCATGGGGACTTACCTTTGGTTTCTATTTCGTCGTCCATTCCCTCTGAAGTCCCTGAGTTCCTCTCTGATTATCAAGACGTCTTTGACGAACCCAAGCTTGGGTCGTTACCTCCGCACCGTGAGTGCGATTGTGCCATAGATTTGATACCGGGTTGTAAATATCCAAAGGGTCGTTTGTTTAATCTGTCTGTGCCGGAACATGCTGCTATGCGGGAATATATAAAGGAGTCTTTGGAAAAGGGACATATTCGTCCATCTTCTTCTCCCTTGGGAGCTGGGTTTTTCTTTGTCTCAAAAAAAAGACGGCTCTTTGAGACCATGTATTGATTATCGGCTTCTGAATAAGATCACTGTTAAGTATCAATACCCATTGCCATTGCTTACTGATTTGTTTGCTCGTATAGAGGGTGCTAAGTGGTTCTCTAAAATTGATCTTCGTGGGGCGTATAATTTGGTGCGGATCAGGCAGGGGGATGAGTGGAAGACCGCATTTAATACGCCCGAGGGCCACTTTGAGTATTTGGTCATGCCTTTTGGTCTTTCTAATGCCCCTTCAGTTTTCCAGTCTTTTATGCATGATATTTTCCGCGATTTTCTGGATAAATTTATGATAATATATCTGGATGATATTCTGATTTTTTCTGATGACTGGGACTCTCATGTCCAGCAGGTCAGGAGAGTTTTTCAGGTTCTGCGGTCTAATTCTTTATGTGTGAAGGGGTCTAAGTGCGTTTTTGGGGTCCAGAAAATTTCCTTTTTGGGGTATATTTTTTCTCCCTCTTCCATTGAGA